>NW_028317877.1:5433437-5737083 GCF_062004578.1 Staurois parvus
ACATTCATGTTTTTAAACTTTCAGATCATTTCGTCATGAAGTTTTCACTAAATGTAGACTCTGCTTATTATTATTACTATACAGGATTTATATAGCACTTTACAAAATGGAGGGAGACAGTACAGTTACAATACAAGGGGAATCCAAGGGCCCTGCTCGTTAGAGCTCACAATCTAAAAGGAAGGGTCAAGTGATACAAAAGGTGATAACTGTAGGGGATGATTATGTTTTAATCATAAACTGTAGGTCTCTGGCACATAGTTGTAGTAATTTACTAATGATCATATGCCGGATCTTGCTGGCAGACAGTAAAAAAACACAAGTTATGTTCCATAAACACCTTGTGTGTACATGCGTACAGGTGCCTTAATGTGCGTATACACATGTAAAATTCTTCTTCATCCTCTTCTACCTACTAGTGTTTCCATTTACATGTATATGTGCATATGATACTTGTAAAAAAAAAAAAAAGAAAAAGTTTACATTTGAGTGCAGTAATTTATACGTCTGTTAATGCATCTTTATGCAGGTAAGAGGCCTAAATGGTCCAGGTTTATATTCCTTGGATACAGGGGAACAGATAAATACAGAAATAAAGTGCATATACCAGAGCTGTTTAACGTGGAATTTTCCATTCATTGTCAAGATTTACATAGCTCTTGTCAGAAAGAATAGCTAGCTGCGAGACCTGACTTTTATCTACTTTGGTTAAAGCAGATCTTCCCCCTCATAGTCAAGTTCCCTCCTCCCCTTCTTTACACTGGGAGCACACTTTTTTATGTTTACTTTTTTTTTTTTTTACTGAAAGAAGTTCAGTACCACCCTCCCTCGAATGCCTAAGCCAAGGGAGTCAAACTGGTGGCCCTCCAGCTGTTGTGAAACTACAAGTCCCATCATGCCTCTGCCTTTGGGAGTCATGCTTGTAACTGTCAATCTTGCAATGCCTCATGGGACTTGTAGTTTGGCAACAGACGGAGGGCCACCAGTTTGCACCCATGGCCTAAGCGAATAACATGCACTGTCTCTACTTTGCCTCCTGGGATATGCATGCCACTTATCCCAGGAGGCATAGTGCTCCAGTGATAACAGAGGAAGGGGCAGGCCTTGTGGCACGTCATGAGGCCTGGCACCTAAACCTGGGAGAGCCGGCAGGCCTGCAGATGACGTCACAAAAGAAGATGGCAGTGTGGGACCGAGCAGGCCAGAAATCTGAAAGTATTATGCAGAACACCGCTGGATCCACTAGGTGGGGGAATATTGGAAATGGTTACAGCTCATATCAAGGTAGGCAGGGTTTAAAAACTAATAAAAAAAAAACCACAGGGCTAGGGATATGCTTTAAGTAATACAAAACAAGTCTTGTCCCTCCCCTAGGTTTTGACTGGACAGTGACAACTGAAATGCTCATCTCTTCATTAATCTACTCCCTTCCACTATTAGCATGCCCCTTGTTAGCATATAGGCAGCAAAGCACACCTGATTGGCTACTTTTGCTTCTTCTCCCTTTTCCAGTCTGAGCTCTTATGTAAAGGCAGTTGCAAAGGTTTGATACTAAGTCAGTTTCAGGTACCCACACTAGCTGCTTTAAAAAATATACCCGATTTTTTTTTTATGATTGAATGCATGTCTGCATGACATGGAGTTCAGTTTTACAATCTACCAGATTAATATATCACTAGACATATTTTTATTAAAATGGATATACCAATATGAGAAATGCAATATAGCACCATGCACACATTAAACATTTTACTTTTTCTTAGTAGGTTGCAATATCTTTTATTTAATATCACAAAAGGAGTTGTTCATATTTGAAAAGACAGTATCACCAAAGTATATAAACTATAGACTTGTATTCTGATACAGCAGGTACAATTTCCCATTGAATGAGTTATATATTTACACATATTTTTTTAATGTCTACAAAGAAAAAAAAAACATTTTTTTTTTGCTCGCTACCCATGGGAACTGCCAAGACCAAGTTCTATGAAGCAGGAAAAGAATGTCTGGGAAAGCTGCCAAAATGTTCTCATCATAAAATACTCTTCCCCTGGTTTTAAAAGGTTAAAGTGTAACTAATTTGAAAGGACAAAAATACCATGTATTTATTTTCTATTTCTGTCTCTTACTCTTGCCAATACCTGGTGTTTAAAGCAGCACTTTTTTTTATGAAGAAGCTATTTTTGTAATCGGCACTGCTACTTCTGAAAAGAGCAGACCATGCAGACTTTTTCTAGGAGTCTATATACCAGCTGTGTATGTCTGGACAAAAAAAAACAAAAAAAAAAAAACTTCAGTGCTTCACTGCAATACATGCACAGTTCTCCCATGTTTTTTCTTTTAAAAATAGCTGCAAATACAGAAACGTAACAGATGATCTGCCAGAATTTCTGTGAGCTCCTAAATTTAGCTCCTGTGTTTGACAGCACTGCCTTTGCTTCACTTAAATCCTAAGACATGTTGTCAGCCCTACCAAACTTTCCCTTCTGGACTACAAAACACCCCCTTATGTTATATAGATGAGAGGGAAGGTGTTCTGTGGTCCAGCTGGGCAGACAATATGGTTTTTAATTTCAGTTCGGTCAGCACAAACAGGCGGTCAGGTGCTCACTGGAATTCTGGCAGGATCAACGTGTATTTTTCTGTACTTGTAGCATTTGTAAAGATTAAAAAAAAACCTGGGAAATAATTATGTATTGATGTACTTTATAAGTTCTTTATATTGATTTGACATATACTTGAAAGATTTTGGCTACAATTATTACACTGAGGTCCCAGTCACATCTGAGCATTTAGTAGCTTGAAACTCCAAGATTCAACATCTAAAATCCCATGTATTTCAATGGAAATTGTTCACCTGTAGCTCGAACCCTGACACTCAAAGTGTTATTAAACTCACACCAGTAAAATCAGTCTGCATATGGAGTAATGTATGCTTGTTATACTCACTGTGGAACATAAGGGGTTAATCCTCTGCATTGTGTAAAAAGGCTGTTTGATCTTGTCTTCTCTGATCCTCCCCTGCTTCTACTGTCCCCATTTCATCTCCTGATAGTACAGAGCCTTGGGAGCAAGCTGCACATTGCTCAGTTTGGTGTGTATTGCTAAAGAGTTTATTCTTTTTCTTTGGGAGGGTGCATGTGATCAGCACAAGGACAATCAGCACTGTCCAGACAGAGGGTCAGGGGTCCTGCAGCCTCATAGAACAATCAGGGGAGAATTAAAACTCCTCCTACAACCTTTAAGCAGTGTTCAGCTGGACACTGATAGAAGCCACAAGACTGCTCTAACTGCTGATGAGAAAAGGTAATTAGCAGTTTATATTTACTAAAATAATTGCATTTCAATGTTCTGTGTACTGTGGGAGACCAGATATAGGGAATGCAGGGTCCTGGGTTCAGTAACACTTTAAGCTACATGAGCTACTTCTGAGGCAGAATTGAGAATTTTTGGCCCCACAGGTGTGAATGGGAATGCCTGAAAATGCGCAAACTGAATAAGCATCCTAGCTAAGGCTTCATGAATGAGCCATTTGTTTACATGACTAGAGCCATGTGCAGGCAGCCTATGCTACTGAATGGGGACGCAGTTGCATTACGGACATGCATGTAATCAAGAGACACCACACTCCTGAGAGAAGAGTAAAAAGCAGCCTCAGTCTACGCTTCTCCCAAACCATGTCCCCTGAAGTGTTTCTCCCCACCACTAAGGCCTAGTCGTAGAGATGGCCAACTCTATGACTACGCCCCAGGGGCAAGGAGAAATGCATCGGCGGGCGTGGTTTTGGGGAAGTGTAGACTGAGGTTGCTTCGTACTCTTGTTTTAGACTGGGTGGTTGGTAGTATGGTGTCACTTGATGATGTGTGCTACTTCCTGGATGGGTATTTGACACACTGGCATCCTTCTCAGTGTGGATGAAGGGAACAGAGACAAGTGCTTCAGAGCGGCACTTCAATCCTTACATTCTGGTCACAGTGTGGCACAGACACAGTTGCGTGTCCTCATTTGGCAGGGGCAGATGCACAGCCCTGAACCTGCACTGTCTGCAATTGGGATTCTTGCAGTCACCCCTGCATGCTTGTCAGATTAGAATGTGTGGCTCTGTCCATACAGCTACTACTTTTGCATTCAGTACCATAAGCTGCCTGCATACAGCTCCAGTCACATGAACAGCTAATTCACACTGTACAGGCCACAGTTCCATGTGAACAAAGCCTTAGAACTTGGTGCTTACAAGGTTTTTCTTTGTCCTGTTCCCCTGAAACCTAAAGGAACTCACCAGACAAAACTCCACACAGAAATTGTTCCTTTGGGAGCAGGGAAGAGAACATAAAAACCCACAGTCTGAGAGGTAAACCTCTTCTGTACAAGCACACTCATTTATCATAGGCCCAAAGAAATATTTCTATTGGAATTACCAGGAGACCAGGGGCGGACTGACCATTCGAGCACTCGGGCACTGCTTGAGGGCCTGGGGTCAGTAGGGGGCCCCATGAAATGCCCCTGGTACCTTTTATAGGCTTTGTTTGGGTGTGCTTTGAGTGTGGACAAGGACACAGGGGCCCCATGATCCCCTATTGCCCGGGGGACCCATGAGTTGTCAGTCCGCCCCTGCAGGAGACTTCAAAACTCTTGCAGTTTAAAATATGTAAGAACTTATTTCTGATGCCCCAAACAGCCTCCTTAAATTATACATTTAGAATCATTAAGGCTACATTCAGACGCCTGCATAGCAGTGGCTCTTCTTGCCAGGGGTTGCAAATGCTGCCCACACACACTGTGTGTGAACAGATGCATCTCTCAGATTTTTACTCTGTGCAAATCTATGGCCAGCGCCACCATTGTTAGCATGTAACAGCTCATCCGAGTGATTATATGCCAATAGAGCTGGGGTCTCCAAACTTTCTAAACATAGGGCCAGTTTACTGCCCATCAGTATGTTCGGGGGGCCATATTTTGACCATTGAGAATAGAAATTGTCTCAGCATCAGTGGGAGTAAACAATGCATCTTTGGTATTAGGGGGAGGAATTGCGCCTCTTCATTGGTGTAAGTGGGAGGAATAGTGCCCAATTGTGTCAGTGGGAGGAACCGCGCCCCATCATTGGTGTCAGTTTGAGGAATAGTTTCCTATTGTTGATGTCATGGGGGAAATAGCGCCCCACCGTTAGTGTCGGTGGCAGGAATAGTGTTCTATTGTTGGTGTCAGTGGGAGGGAAATAGTGCCCCATCGTTGGTGTCAGTGGGAGGGAAATAGTGCCCCATCGTTGGTGTCACTGGGAGGGAAAAAGTGCCCCATCGTTGGTGTCACTGGGAGGGAAATAGTGCCCCATCGTTGGTGTCAGTGGGAGGGAAATAGTGCCCCATCGTTGGTGTCAGTGGGAGGGAAATAGTGCCCCATCGTTGGTGTCAGTGGGAGGGAAATCGTGCCCCATCGTTGGTGTCAGTGGGTGGAATAGTAACTTATCGCTGGTGTCAATGGGAAAAATAATGCCTCATTGCTGATGTCAGTAGAAGTAATTATGCACCATTGTTGATGGGAGGAAAGGAATAGTGTCTTGAATCAGTGGAAGGAAAAGGGCCGAATAAAAAGTAAGCAAAGGGCCACATCCGTCCCCCGAGCCACAGTTTGGAGACCGCTGCAATTAAGCAGCTGACAAACCCTGGACATGGCCAGTGTGGGTCCATGATCGGAATTTCCGCAGTGATTTTACCGCACACAAATTGGCTGCAGCTAATTAGTCAGTTTGTATGCGGTCATAACACAGAGACTTGCTACATCTAGAGATGTGTTTAGTCCTCTCTGAGCACAACAAACTACCCCCTGATACTTGACCATCTGAATGTAGCATAAGGGACCCATGATGTATTCCTCTTGCTATCCCATTTAACAGTTCCTGTGCATAGAGGCTGTTGTGAGTTCTTTTTCTTTGTTCCCTATCCCATGTTACAGCTCCCTAGCCATCCCTACATTGCTGTTGTGAATTAAAAATAAACTTTAAATTTAACTTCTTCCTTCACCCCTCCTTTCTCTATTTTTCTATAAAAATAATAGTTCCAGCCAATTGTAAAACAAGGGATGATGTCATTGTATGCAGACAGACTGTATAACAGCCAACTTTACTTTTAAAAGTCTTTTTTCCGCTCAGAGTTTTCATAACCCTAAGGGCTTGTATAGAGAACATGTTCATCGAGCTGCGCTAATCTGCAGAGATCAACGCAGGTTCAAGGAAGGTAAACAATTGTTTTCTATGTGCTCTGTTCACACCATACATGTGTAGTGGTGTGTGCTACATAACAATGTGGCATTTTTGCATAGAGGGATTCACTATACTTTTTTCACCATACTGCATGCCTCACCGCACAGCACATAAGATTGAATGAAGTGAATGAAAATATAAATGCTTTGTAACAACACATTGCACTACCTCTACATAATGTACACCAGCGTGCAAGCATTTTAGCAAGCAGGCTGGTGTGAACAAGCCCTAAGACTTCTCTAAAGGAGATTCCCAAGGCTAGGGAAAATCCTATAGAAGTCTATGGGAGACTATAGTGTAGGCAGAAGTCTCTCTCATTCATCAGATGGAAGCATGCATTTGGCAAGTGTGGCTAATTTAAACTGGAACTTTGCTCTAAGGGGGAAGTTCTGCTTTATGCTCTCCTCCTCTATTTTTGGCACTTTTTTTGGAGGGGGGGGGGGGACCGGTAACTAATTTCGATAGGTACACACTCCCTCTTTTGGTCAGATGGCCGCAGCAGATCCACTGGAATTTCCCCACCCCCGATCCTGGACACATCACAGGTCCCAGAAGGTTGCAGGACCATTCATGAAGAGCAGCATGGCTTGTGCATGTGCAGTGGGGAGCTATGAAGCCACAAGGAATCACAGTGGGCTTCCCACAGTAAACGTGCTGGTGCCAGGTACCTGGAGACCACCAAAGAACAGTTTCGGGTGAGCACAGAGCTGGATTCTTGGAAAGGATTTTGTCAGCAGCTACAGTGTTGCTGCTACAGTATTTGATGCTGCTGATGTTTAATTTATTTCAAACAGTGCAATGAACCACTTTAAAGTGACATTAAAGTGTATTGGTTTATAAAACAATAATAATTAAACTTGCATTAATTTGTCTTATTTTCTAAAAAAAATAAAAAAAAAAAACAGTCCTCCTCTGCATTTACATTTGAAAGTGTCCCCTAGCCACCCCATTTTGTGTGTTCCTCCTGGGACCTATGGATTCCTATAGAAATCACCTTTGTGCACGAGCACCCACTATGTGCTCCAACTGTATGTGCACAGGCAGAATAAGAGATAAGTTATATTATCATTATCTGTTTTATGAAAAACTTTAGGTTCTAGTGTCACTTGAAGTCATGGAAAGGTGGCAAAAAAGGATAAATGATAAAGTGAACTTATCCTTTAAAAAGGATTTTTAAAAGCATTTGTTTTCTTGCAATACATATGGTCAGCACATAAAACAAACATCTGGACTAAATAATCAAAGCCCAAAACCATGCCAGAGGATTATGGGAACACAGACATTTATTAAAATGGTGTAGGAAAACTGCCAGCAATACGATTTACAGAAGACCCTCTTCCAAGAATGAAACATTGGCAAATACACATGACAACGCTACTTTTCTTTTCTTATTTACTTTAGCCATGTTTGTCCCTACTTGGCAAGCATCAAAAATCGTGTTTATATTCGATAATATAAAACAGAACACCCAGTTTTGTACATGTTTGCTCCTTTGCTGAACTTGCAAGCCTTTGACATATGATCGCCTCACTAGTGCAATTGAAGCTTTGCCCAGAAGAATGGCTTTCAAAAGCTGAAGGTGTTTAGGAAAGATATTAACAGAAGGATGCATATCCACTATTTACAACTTGATCAAACCAGCAACTGGGAATGAAATCCTGGAAAGATGCAAGCATGTCAAAAAAGAACACTGGTAAGAAAAACTTTTTCTTTTAGGTTTGGGGAGGGTAGCGAAAGGTTAAAACCTTGGGAAGGCTATTTTTCCTGTATGTTTTCTTTGGGGGAGATTTCCCTTTACTTCCTGTTCTGGAAACACAATGTGAGAAAATGTCTTCAAAGTGAAGGAAATTTGTTACTAGTACATTTGCCCCATTGGAAGATTCCCCTCAATTCTTGCTCTCCTGACAACTCTAATATTTTTGGAGTTCCCTTCACCTACTCTCTGACTGAACAGTGCTAACTTAAAGGATAAGTTCACCTTTTGACAAAAAATAATAAATTCACATTTTTGTGCAGGTAAAAAAATGTGCAGTTATTATTTTTTGTTGCAGGAGTCTAGAAAACATAGCACCAGTGATCAACAGGGTACTGGTGTCAAGCAGGTCTCCAGCAGACCTGTCAGTATATCTGCTTGCCTATGTGAGATGTATGGGCAAGCAGATATACTGATAGGAAGAATCAATGAACTACCATGGCACTCCACAGTGCCATGGTCATTCTTTGAGAACTACAAGCGACATCCGCAAAGAATGTAGGTACTTGTAGTCCATTCATTCACAGAACTCATGGGAGCGAGGAACTGGACAGCGGCTGTAGCATTGGGAACATGTATCTTGTTCCCTAAAGGGAACTTATCCTTTAAAGAGGAGCTTCAGCCAGGTTTCCAAAGTCAAAAGTTAGCAGCTACAAATAATATAGCTACTGATTTTCATTCAAACAACCCTTACCTGTCCAGGGATCCTCACACAGCCAGTTCTTCACTGGTCTTTGGGTTCCTGCCCTTGGCATGTTAACTGTGGGAAGCCAGCTGTGACTCCTTGTGGCTTCACATCTAGGACTGCACTGTGCCTTGTAAACGAACCCGTAACCTCCTGGGACATGTGACGCTTACCAGACGGTTGCAGGCAGGAAGGAGTGAACTTCCATTCTGATCGCCTAAAGCGGAAGTAGGAGAGGGTACCTCTCAAAACTAGGTACCTGCTCTCCTCAAAAAAAAAAAAACACCAAGGTATGGCAGTACGGCACCCATTTGGGGGAAGTTCCTCTTTAATCATGTGTGAGCACCATTCAGTCCTGGAGTACTGTGAGCCCAGCCTATGTGATGATCAACCACAGGGGAGCGTGTGATTAATGTAGAAGAAAGGGCTACATAAGATAAATGGCCCAATAGCACCCTCTTGCATTGATTTGTCAGTCTTTTTAGTCAATTTATTAAAATTGCTGTATAATTACCATTTCATTAAAATAGTATTAAACCCAATCATTACCAATCAATAGAAGTTTTCTTTTTTTTAGTTTTTTTTTCTCTTGCTTTCACCTGGTGATCTAGCCAGTAACACATCTCCTGTACTAGAGTGCCCCCCCCCCACCCATTCCAAATAAAGGAACGCATGGGGAAGATTAGGACAGCAGCATAGTCAGATTGGGGATAGGGGAGTGTGAAATGTAATAGCAGATTTAGATACACTTAAAAATTGAAGCCAAACTCCAGCTAACACTGTAGAATTAGGTTACAGCAAACAGTTTTGTTCCTTTTTGGGATAGAGGTTTTACATGAATAAAAGCTGACCATTGTAAGCACCCCTGCCAGTGGTAAGTGGTTTGTCTCAATCCCTGTAAACAGATACATCTGCTGAAGAGCTTATTCTGTTGAAAAACAACAAGCTTACTGGCAAGATCACCGAAGGAAAATAGATGAAAGAAATCCTAAAAAAGAAAATGAATACAGCCATCACATCTAAGAATTGGTAACCTGCAATATAATAAATATTTGCTTTTGGGTTTATTACTGCATTAAGCTCTCTAGGTTCCCATGGAAAATTTAGGCTACTAAAGTTGGCCACCATTTCATTGCGACATGCTGGGTATCTGTTTACCCAGCTCAGACTTATGATTTATTTATTAATTATAGGTACTTCTATAGTGCTGTCAATTTACACAGCACTTTACATATATATTGTACATCAGTCCCTGCCCTGAAGGAGCTTGCAATCTAAGGTCCCTAACGCACATTCATACATACACATACTAGGGCCAATGTAGAACCAATTAACCTAACAGCATGTATTTTGAGTGTGGGAGGAAACCAACTCAGACACAGGGAATACATGCAAACTCCAGACAGGCAGTGCTGTGGTTGGGATTTGAACCGATGACCCTAGTGATGGTAAATGGAAGTGCTAACCTTTAGCTACTGTGTTTTGTTTTACAGTTTACCATAAAATTGGGTAAATTCTTGCCTTTATGTGTCCTAAAATTATCTGTAGTGCATTTATTTACTGAAATTTAATTATATATATATATATATATATTTAGTTTATATTTTTGCATTTTTTTCATATACATACAAAGTATATGCTATCCTATTTTGGCTGCAAAAGTGGAAAAATGCACTACAAGTTACACATAAGAAAAAAAAAAGAAATCTGGCATACACAATGGGATTATTAGAGGATATTGTAGAAGGATAAAATGAGGAACTATTTTGTCATGGTGAAATTCATTAAATAACACAGTCTTGGTTACACTTTTGTCGCTTTATGTGTCTTTTGTATCGCCTTAGTGCATTGTATTTCTCAAAGCAACTGTTGTGTCTCTGCATCTTGTGCAGTATCTCTTTCCACATTTGTTTGTCTAGAGGGAAAGGCAAGTCTCCAAGGCCCTGTAAGCAGACACAGGCCACTGTCTGATCTGTAGATAGGATGAATGGATTAGGAGAGAGCCAAGCCAGCTGTTGCTAGCTTTATCAGAAAACAGCCCTGACAGATGGGTGCCCATTTAAAAAGCCTCCTGTTATAAAAAGCAATGCCTGGTGCAGGCCTTATGTTCACCATGGCATTTACCAAACCATGGCACCACTTGTCCATATCATAATATTATACCGCCACTGAGCCAGGCACACACATCCCTTTCATGTGCCGCAGTTTTTTTTTTTTTACCCAAGTTGATTTGCAAATGCTTAAATTTGAATTACAAATCTATAAATGACCATTTAAAAACAATAAATATTCAGCAATCACTCAGCTGCATGCATCAGATATCAACATTTATTTTATTTACACAGAAGCAATAAACTCTGCACAACAGGGAATCCACAAGTGTACATGGGGGAGCTGTCAAGGATTCATATAGTCAGAGATGATCATAAACAAACCCATATATTGTTTAGTTTCTTCCAATCTCAGAATCAATTAAAGTATAACTGTTAGCAGATATTTTAAAATCATTGAGGTGTGCTGCATTTTCAGCCCCCATTCACATCTGTGCGATTTAAAGTGCGTTTCCCGAAGCTCTTCAGCACTCAACATCAAGATTCCCATTATATTCAATGGTGTTCTTTCACACCTGAGTGTCATGTTACTTGAAGTTTGTCACGCAAAGCTTAAAAAAGTACATGAACTTATTTGACTCAAGCATTTTTTACCCATTTTTGGAGCCCCTGAAAAAAAAAAAATCACATTTTTTTTGCGACTCCTTGCCTTTCTTGTGCCTACCAACTAGTTTTCCATTGGCTAGTCCAAAAAGCTGAAACCCTGAAACATCCAAAAAGTGTGTACAAATGCCCCCCTACCAAAAAAGATGCTCCAAAATTGTCCAAAAAATATTTATGCCCAAGTGGATGGGGGCTAATAGTGGATAAGTACATTTTGTTTATAATGGGAAATACAGTTAATTTACACAGCGTATCAAGAGCAGTGTCCACAGGAACTGACAGACAAGAAGAAAGAAAAGAAACAAGAAAGAAAAGAAGCGAGGCAAAGAGACAAAAAGAGTGAAAGAAAGAGAAAGAAAAGAAAATGAGAGAAAGAAAGATTGGGAGGGAGAGAAAGAAAGATTGGGAGGGAGAGAGAGAAAGAGAGAGGGAGAGAGAAAGTGGGAGAAAGAAAGAAAGCGAGAAAGAAAGAAAAAGAGAGAAAAGGAGAAAAGATAAGAGAAAGAAAAACGAGAGGTTGAAAAGAGAGAAAGAAAGAGGGAGAGAAAGAAAGAAAGAGGGAGAGAAAGAAAGAAAGAGGGAGAGAAAGACAAAAAGGAGGGAGAGAAAGAAAAAAAGGAGGGAGAGAAAGAAAAAAGAGGGAGAGAAAGAAAAAAGAGGGAGAGAAAGAAAAGAGGGAGAGAAAGAAAAGACAGAAGGAAAGACAGATTAAAAAAAAAAACAAATTAACGAATGAGTGAAAGAAAAAAAAAACGATAAAAGCTCAAAAGAAAGAGAAAAGAGTAGATTAATAAAAAAAAGGAAAAAAAAAAAAGATAAATAAATTAGAGAGAAAGAAAGAGAAAAAGAATAAAAGCGAAAAAGATCCTAAAAGAAAAAAAAAAAAAAAAAAGGGAATAACAAAAAAGAAAAATAGAAAAAGAATGAAAGATCTTGTTTATGTAAACTAGAGGTGTCACTGATGACTACAGATGTAAATAAACACAGCAAGCCAAGGTGCGCCCGTTAGTCACTTACAAATGTTCATCCTCACCACTTACTTTTACCATTTCCTCCTTCCAGCAGTAGGCTGCAGTGTACTCACAGAGGCCCAGGCAGGTAAGTCCTTATTCCATAAAGCTGTGTGAGCTTTTCTTCCCTCTATGCCATGACAGCAATGTATTTTGCACACAAGTACCCAAACAAGCATGTGTTGCCAACAGGATCTCCAGCTGTTTCATTATTCATTGTGGCCGGGGTAACCCAAGACTTCTCAGCGGCCCGCCTACCTGTATCATTAGCAGCATCCCACAGCACTCCAGGCTAGCTCAGGGCTCCCTCCTTTGTTCTGTGAATGGCTTCTGAGCTTTGAATGAGTGCTGGGAGCACAGACATAAACACTATGATATCAGGCCCAGCACATCTAGCCAGGAGCTACCTCCTAATGCTTTATTTTCTTTTTTCTTTTTTGGCTGACATCCTCTCTCCTTCCTTTCAGCAGTTTTTAAACTCCTCCTTTTCAAGTCCCCCCCCCATTAAAATACAAGGAGTGTGCGGGCTTTTTGTTTGCATGGGGAATAGGGGGAGCAGAACAATACATAAGGCTATAAGCCAGAGGTCTACATGACAAGCTGTTTGCTAACAGACCCCATGCCTACCCTGTGTTGAACTTTTGCTGACATTAGTTCCTTAGAACAATTCCATCATTCTGCCAAATCCAAACCTCCCAAAACTCATGCAGACAGCATGCCAAATAAACTGTCTAAAACACAATCTGCTTTATTGAAAGCTTGACACATATCACAAGTGTATGTCAGAGGGAAGGAGATACAACCATGCAAAAAGCCAGACACAGGCCGGGTTACAGTTTATTCTTCCTTGCTTTGATAGTCTGGCAGTCACATGTATTCATGTGCCTTTACATCTATCCAATAGTGGAAAACAATCAAGTGTCTCAAACAGTTACTTCATAAATTAAAAACATTATTATATATATATATATAAAAAAAAATCAGTTTAGGTATAATGGTTTAACAAACGAAACAGAGGAGGACCACTAGTTGGCTTTGTTAAGTATAGGGAATGAATGTTTATATAGAAAACTACACTGGACAAGAGAATGTACAAGCAAGGCATAAATCTAAATATTTAGGGCCCATTCTCAGTTGCATTTCAAGCACAAATTCCTTCTATTGCCAAGTAATGAATTCACATCCATAGAAAACAGATTAATACATTTAAAATAAAAAATTACATAAAATTTTAAGGTGCTTAAGCAGACACACAAACATCAACAACATGTCTAGCTGAATGCATATACTGTATATGTAGATAGTCCTTAGCGCTCAAGCTCACAGGTCCACACTACGCTGATTCACAATACACACATTTTTTAAGAATCTGAATTAAGCTGTACATTACGCTATGGGCCCAGCTCTAGAATCTGCAGTTGTGTTCAGTGATGTTAAAAAAAAATAGAAAAATCTACTTCCATGATCTGGTGTATGGACCATGTTTAATGGTTAATGCCTGTTCATACTAGTGTTTACATTTAGACAGCGTTTAGCATAAAATGTACTCTATTGGCCCTGAATGGCCATCTGCATACAAGCAACCTATGGCACAGAAACTGTCTGCTTCCTAGCAACCTAGGACGTTGGGCAGCAGGAGCCACCTATATCCTTGCAATGAAGGATGGCAGGTGGCAGCACCCACCTGTATCTTAGCAATCAAAGATACTAGGTGGCAAAACCTACCTGTGTCCTAGCAACCTAGGACAATAGGCAGCTGAAGCCCCCAGCATCATAGCAACCAAGGACACTATGCAGCAGGAGCTGCCTGCTTCCTAGCAACCAAGGACTCTAGGCAGCATGAGCCCCTTTTATCCGAGCAAGCAATGACACTAGGCACCAGTGGTTGCCTGTGCCCTAGCAACCTAGGAAACTAGGCAGCAGGAGCCCCCTGCATCCCAGAAACAAAGGACACTAGGTGGCAAGGGCTACCTGAGCACTAGCAACCAATGACCCTAAATGGCAGAAGGCACCTATGTCCTTGCAAATAGAGTACATTTGTACTGTACAGTATACACATGTAATTTTGGCACAGTTGTTACAAGTGTACAAGGTATGAACAGGATTTTACACAGGATCTTGCTGCTAGCAAGATAATACATAAAATCATGCACCCTGGTGCACAAGCCTTTTATTTGTGCCAATTTTCTCAAACTATCCGTGTCCAATCAGACCTGTGTGTTGCAGCAATTTACTGTACATTAGAATTCATGCTTTCAGCATATCTGGTCAACTGCAGTGTGTTGCGGTGCCTTTTAACAGCTACCCCTTGTGTGAACTAGACAGAGTACTCTACCCAGTAATGCAATGCAAAGCGCTAACCACGTCACTGTGGCACCAATCCAGATCTAGCATACTTTAAAGAGATTAGTGCTGCATTAATTTACGTATTGTATATGTGCCATAAGTTTAGCGTTAAATTCTAATAATACCGATAAAAATAACACCAGCAATAATAATCATAGCATTGCAAGCACAGAGGAGTAGGAAAATTGGATTAGTGGTTCACAAATCTTTTAACACCTACTGTAGTCACATCTTATGAGAAGGAAGCTTTTGCAGAAAAAAGCTTGCTGTTATTTAGCATGGCCTTAATGCATCACTGTTTTGATTTCCAGCTACAAGACTTATCAAGCATAATCACTCAATGAATGCTTAAGGCAAATAGGTTTTTTTTTTCTTGACACTGTCAGCTCAGATAAGTAATTTTCCTATATATTCAGGCATTTCCAAGTGTTTTTGTTCCTGTTACAGAAATATGTATCTACACGTGTAGTAAAGACTATTCCTTTTTATGTAAGGCCTCAGAGGATCTAACCCAAGGAAAGGCATATCCGACACATGCTCAGGGAATTTCTCCAATTATAATGTAATATTTGCTACGACCCATTGCTGTATTATTCCTACAGCCTATATCCTTAATGGCACACTTGGTGGGCTATATCATTTATTATATTCCTATATTAAAAGGAATCTATTACATAAAACACGCAATAATTTGTACGGGTTAATGCAGCATCCAGCCGAACACAACAAAATAACTATTGTTTTATTAAAAAGATGGAGGAGGGAATACAAGATGCATGGCTCACACAGCAGCACTAGGGGTGGCAAAAATATTCAATGCATATACGTAAATAATGCATACAATTTCGGTGAATGTCAAGGCAAAATGAAAAAAACAAAACATATTCATATACATTCAGTACATCTCTGTAATACATGTACATTTCACCACATCTTATTCTTTTAAAGTGATATTAAAGGCTTTTTTTTTTTTTAATAAAAATATACTTACCGCCTCTGTTCAGTTGTCTTGCACAGAGCCGCCCCAATCTGCCCCTTCTTGGGTTCCCTGCCAGCACTCCTGGTCCCTCCCCCCTGCTGAATGCAGCTTGCTCTGGGGGCACTCGTGTCTGCTCGCTGCCGAGCTGCCTCTGTATCTACCAGACATAGAGAGTTGCTCAGTCCCGCCCTGAGCGTGCTCCTCACTGGCTGTGATTGACAGCAGTGGGAGCCAATGGCTCCTGTTGCTGTGCCTCATCCAACGAGGAGAGGGAGATCTGGGAGAGCAGAGGATCCCATGCACATTGCTGGATCAGGTTCGGCCTCAGGTAAGTATTGGGGGGGCAGTGGGGAGGGAGCAGCACACTGAAGGTTTTTTACTGAAGGTAAAAAAAACTTTCATCCTTGACAATCACTTTAAATACCCTGCAAGTACAGAAAAATAGCTGTTGATCTGCTAGAAAAGAGATTGGCTTTTAATTTCCTATTGTTGGCTGACAACACACAACACCTTTGAGAATGGAGTGGTGCCAGGCTTGTTCTTGTTAACTGCCTAGACACCTTCAAAAGTGTAAATGAGCCCTTATAAACAGATATAGGAAGACACTTTCAATGTTATATTTATCAGAGTTTAATTATTCTGGATTACCTCGAATAAAATGCTATTAAAGTCCTCTGACCAAATGGGTTTTCACTTTTTGGCCTCATGCGTACTGAACATTTCTGACACTGCTTTTAGGGGCAGCTGGTGTTTTTTTCCCTCTAAATCGCCCCTGCATGTTAGCCTATGTGTACATAGGTGTTTAGCGGTAGAAAACAGTAAACCCATTGCTAGCGTGTCCAGGAACAGTGGCATTTTAGCAGAAAAAACCCCTGTGCTGTAAATGCGTATTAACACGTCTAAATGAGCGTTAACACTTTGTGTCTTTATCATTTGAATGTTTATTCATTTCAATGGCCAGAATAAATTATTATGCTAGCCAGTGAAATGAATTAATGCCCCAGCACTTGACGCTTGTAAACGCGCCTAAATGTGTTACATGTGCTTACAAGCGTCAAGCATTTTCTTCTACCACCACTGCCAGGAGGAAAGGCATCTAGGAGAGATAGAAAAATGTCCAGTGTGCATGAGGCCTGAAAGTGAACCTGCCAGCAACTGCAAACACTTCAAACTAAATGTGTAGCTGAACTCTAGGAAAACCGCTAGACACATGGATAAAACATATCATGACATAACATAGATACATATAAGGGAGCTCTTTAACCAGCCTAAGGATTTGCATTTCTCCCTATCCAGTCCTGATATGTACACAGCTTAGACAGAGTCCAGTCCACTCTGGAAGGGCAAAAGACCTGATTTTTGTTCTTCTGCAGTAAAGTAACACTTATGGGTCTTGTCTCTCCCCCAGCCTGTGACTGTACAGTGAAAGGAGAAGTAGCACAATGATGAGCTCATCTTTGTCACTGCCCTCACCTCCTTTCAGCATGCTCCTTGTAAGTACATGAGCACTGTAGTGCAGCAGATTGGCTGCTTGTGCTGCTTCTCTTTCAGTATGAGCTCTGCTGTTACAGGGGATCGTAAGAGGCTGATACCTAGTTAAATTCAGAACCTTGCAGAATTAAAAAATGTGAATAGACAGTTGCAATATTTTGTATCCATTACTTCTGCATGGAGTTTTAACATGTGCAGTTTCTAACTTTACCTTCTCTACATATTTGTTGCAGGTCAGGGAGTCAAAGTACTCATTAGTTTACCATGGCAGCTATTCAACTAGTATTTTTTAAAAGAGGTTAGTAATGTGAGTTTTCATGTTTTCCCCCACATACAGTCACATCAAACATCTTGGAAAAAGTCAAAACTGAAGCCTTGCATTTTTTTTTTAAGTGCCCTTAAAAACAAAACAAAACAAAAAAAAAAAAAAAGAAACAGATGAGTAAATGATTTAACCAAAGGTTTCCATATAACAGAACTGACTGCTTGTGTTCCGTAGCATGCTTAGCTGAGTCTGTAGAGCAGCAAACACCAACTGCTATAGCTATGAAATGGATCTGATGACCAGAAGACAAAGCCTTTGCTCTCAGCATTCACAAATGACTCACATTTACTGGAAATGCAGGTAGTGAGCTCAGTGATGAGGGACTGAAGCCTGCCAGGTGACATGAAGATCTGAGCTCACCCTCTTTCTTTACAGCAGACTGTACACATGACATCACTTCCATATGGCAGGCATGGACCCAACTGCTGATCTACTCGGTACACAAAAAGCAAACTTTAAAGGGCAAAATATAAACCTAATAAACACACATTGGGGTTTCTGAAGTATGCATCATCATATTTAATTCCAGTTAAAAAGCAAAGCACAAGAAAAGAATAAAAGCCTTGACAATGATCACATTGATTGGATCCACATTCTTAAAGGGATTGTAAAGTTGATTTGAACCTATTTTCTTTACCTATTATGATCAGGAGTAAAATAAAAAATATATTTTTAGTCAGGTATGATATAATGTTTATTTACATTATGTTGGCTATTGTCTAGGAAGCAGGTTCAGCCCTATTCTCTATTTGAAATGTAAAGTTTAATCCTCATGCTAGAGGGCCCTGTGTTATAATGCGGAGGCTGATGTGCGCAGTAAAATAAAAACTGCTGATGCGCTGGTTACAAAACACTGGACTGTCATTTTATTCATCTTTATGCACCCAACTTGTTGACATGTGGCAGGGAAAAAAAAAAAAAAAAAAAGTAGTGCATGTCCTACTTTTTTTGCAGACCACTTCAAAAGGGTGGTGTCAACTGAACACATAGGACACAAGGCAATTTGCCACGCCTATGTGGTGGGCTGCACTGGGCAAGGCTGCCCAGCACAGTACAATGCATTATGATGTGAAGCTAGGTGTTCACTTAAAGCACTTCAGTCACTTATTTTCAACCCTCCCCTCCTCACACAGCTATCTTTGAATATCTTGTGTGCACAGATGTGCCAGAGGTATCTACCAGGTCTTTGGGACCCTGAGTGGGACATCTGAGCACACACAGTGTTTCCCTCACATGGGCACACAGAGCTGGTATCTGGGACCTTGAGACCAGAGGCATCTGCACACATGCGTAGGAGACCTTAGATGTGCCACGGGTCTTTGCAGGGTCCTGAAGCCTGGTGGCACATTTGTGCATGTACAGAATCTTGCAGTGCATAAGTATCCATCAGTGAAACTGCCTTCTGGGATGTGTGATGCAGATATCCCACCTGGTAAATGCATGCACAAGCTATTGGGATTTGAGCACAGGTATATCTTGTTTTTGTTGAATAGTAGGTCAGTAGCCAGACTTAAATTTAGTAGCTCTCCCCCACTATGTGTATGTTTGCCCCAGGTTGGCACTGTGTCCACAGTAGCATTTGCGTAGGCAGAGCAGAGTAGGACTAGCCATAGAGGGATTACTTTGACACATTTGGCCAGTTTAAACATGTATTGCAATATGTGTGAACTAAAAATCCCTAATCTTTATTGCAACGTTTGCAGAAAAGGGTAATTAGCAGTGTGCAGAGGGTTCCTCTGGGATTTCTAGTGTTAATATGTGGCTACACCCCTTTAGCACCTGATATATACAGTAAATGCATTTACAAGCTATTGGGATTTGAGGTTTTTTTTTTCAGATATCCTAGGAGGCACAGGGGGCACTATGTCATTCTAGCCTGGAACACAAAAAGGTCAGAAACCATTAAAAGAAAAAAAGAATGAAACAATTTTGGGAGAGGGAGGGGGAAAAATCAGGTGCAAATAAGTTATTTTATTAGGTGAAGGTCTGCTTTAATGAGTCATCAGAGGAATGTCTCATTCTTTACCAGATGATCTAGTGCAAAGTGCCAGCCAAAGACCAAGTAAAAGCAGCCAGTTTTCTTTTAAGCTAACCCACCGTGCTCTGGGAATCAGTTGTCATGGATTCAAGGTGTATTTGTAAAACAAAGATTGTGTGTGTATATAATAAATACATAAATATATTCTAAAAATATGATATGATAAAAGAGAACAGGTAAAAAAAAAAATGTATAAACTGAAAAACAAGACAAAATGTAAAATAATTACCCCAAACCTTTAGAGTGTATCTGTAAGAGTCAGTTCACTTTTTAATGAATAAAATTAGGTTTTTATATTTCTAAGGGATTTACAGTATAGCACAGATAACCTGGATTTCCACAGTAGATTGTCTATTTTGTACAAAAGTAAATTCACAAAGATAAACATCTGGGTTTTCATGTGTCGCAAAAAATTCTACCTTCTGAATACGTGTTTACTGTAAACACTTTATACAAAAATACTTTAGTTATGCAATATCTAAGCACTTGAGTTGAATATTTTGATGAGAAAATTATTATGTGATAAACAGTTATAACAATTTATGCAGCTTAGTGAACTGACCGTTTAACCACTAAAGATCAAGTGGTCATTTTAAACAGCACTGAGACTGCAAAGCTCCATGGTGGATGTTAATACTGAAGCTAGCAAACTGTTAGTAAAAGCCGAGGTCTAGAACTAAACCTAGGAGCTAAACTGGTCTTCCCAAGGGATCCTGATAATGCTACTCAGAGCCCTATAAGAACCACTTTGTGGTTACATGGGAAATACCTGTGATGTCACATTGGATTCAGCACTATAGCAGAGGACTATTGCTTACAAAGTGTAGATCACTATAAGTTATTTGTTGCTCCCATGAAGAAGCTAGTCTGCATTTTCAATATAAATAAAAAGTAAAAAAAAACAAAAAAAACCCAAAAAACAAAAAAAAACACACTCTCTATTAATCCCAATGAATTTTATAAATGTCAGTTACGTTTACAATAAAACACTGTTCAATGTTAGAATTTTTGCAATCTTAAAACTATGAAAATTCCTATCTAGAGTCGAATTGAGTCCTTTAGTATTCTTATGCTAACCAATTATATAGATGTTTTTTTTCCTGCATATATCACAATGTAATGTCATAAAAGAGAATATAAGGTGACCTTAGGCTTTACCATGCTATGTTTGTGTAAAAATCAATTTTCTGCATTAGAAGGCATTGCTGATTATATTTTAGGTTAAATATCTGGGGCTGCATTATTTACACAAATGCTGCACTGAGAAAAATCACTGGAAAATGAAAATGTAAATAACACAGCCTTCTCTCCCTGCCTAAAGCAACTCTGTTGCAAATAGAAAGAAAAGTATAATAGTTACCTGCTCATGTCTCTCTTATCTTTGCTACCTTCAATAGGTAGACCAGCTTATGGGGATGTTAGTTGCTTAGTTCCCCCCTGCATACTGTGGTTGCACCCATCAGTAGCTATATTACTATAGGGCAAAATCGTGATGTATGGAACCATTGGGTGGTCATCATTGTTCCAAGGCAGATTTAAATCTGATTGGAGGTTGTGGCTCCGCTGAATTTACTATTGACACTTTGGAACATCAGGCTTCTTTGTATGTGAAACACGGGAAGTCACCTATAGTGTTTCTGTAAACAATACATCACAATTATCTAAGCAAAAGGTCTTCGGAATCATTAAAGGGTACTGGTATACTATAATACTTCTTGAATGAAAACCTGAAATGTAAGTGAACTTATTCTTGGTTCGCAAAGCATCCCTAACACACTGTACTTACTTATTTCCAAACCATCTTCACTGTCATGCCTGTTCGGCTAAGATGAGCGGGGTATGACCTTCTCTGCTGGAATGAATAGAGAAATGGAACCCAACAATAAGCATTTAAAGAGGAAGCTGTGTGGTGCTGAACAGGTACAATGGGATATTATTCATGGAAAGAATGCAGGTAAGTATTTGGCTCATCAAGGATTCTTGGGCAGAACGGTCCGCTAGCGGTAAGTACGCTACATTCACATCAATCCCTGTCCCCAAAAGAACTGGATGATTATCTTTAATTTCTCACTGAATTTCAGATTGTAAAGTACAAATAAAAAAAGTACAAGTAAAAAAAAAAAAAAAAAAAAGAAAACAAGAACATTTTTAGGTACATCTAAACTCGAACCTTGGAATGTATACAGCGTACCTTCTTAGAGCTCCAAGTATACAGTATGTGAGCTGTTAGAGGCTGATTTACTAAAGGCAAATAGACTCACTTTGCAAGAGGAGTTGCCTTTTACATAAAAAATTTTCCCTAGAGCTTAATGAATGAGAAGAAACTGCTGACTTCCAGCACCCAATCATGTGCAAGCTGCTTTTTTTTATTTTCATTGCACGTGATTTGGTACTGTTGCCTAGTGAAACTTCACCTCATTCACGAAGTTCTGGGGAAAATTCCAATGCAAACTTTCCTTACAAAGTGAACAGCCTATTTGTCCTAAGTAAATCAACTCCTAACAGTACACATACTGTATACTTGAAGCTCTAAGAAGGTAAGCTGTATACATTCCAAGGTTCAAGTTTAGATGTACCTAAATATATTCTTGTTTTCTTTTTTTTATCTGTACTTTACAATTTGAAATTCAATAAGAAATTAAAGATAATCATCCAGCTCATTTGGAGACAGGGATTGATGTGAATGATTTATGAGATGCTGTAGAATTTTAAGCTATAAAAACTACTAAAATAATATATCCAGTCTTGATCGAGAACAAAGAAAAAACAAAACTATAGTGTAGTATAAAGACAACCCTGTGTGTTTGTAACAATGGCAGATAACAGGATCTCTTCAAATTCCCTTGTGTTTAGACTTAAAAAATAATGTTCCCGATTGTCACAATTTATCAGTATTCTACAATACACTTATTGTAAAACTAAGGTTTAATGTATAGATAGCCTCCAATATAACAATCACAAAATAAGGCAGGAATACGGAAAGGGAAATGTGACTTAGTACATGCAAAGTTACATATTCCCATGAAAAATAATTATGTTTTTCAAATGCAAGCCCAGTCTTCCATAAATACAAAACCGAAGACTAACACATGTCATTCCCTTTGGTGTTTATTGCAACTTATTTGACACCTCATCTAGGACGATGTGTCACTTGCATTTGCTGCTGTTTTAAAAATAGCCAAGATTGTTCTCCCTCTCCATAACTGCCTCCCACTTCAACTGAGCAATTAAAGCTTTGATTACAGCAGATTAGGTTTGATTGGCATTGTTCTTCAAGAACGGAGTTGCCTCATCTTTCTACTGTGAAAAATGATATCCACTATACACAACAACCAGATTCAACAAACTATGACATTAGATAAGACTTGTAAACGCGGTCATTCCAGTACACACAATTTAGTATTTTAACTGGTATTTCCCAAGGACTAGGCAAGAAATATAATGATATATCTTGTGTTTGTGTATATTACTAAACTAACACACTCCTTCCCATTTCCGATTTTTGGGATTTTGTAGCACTGAATTGGTGAGAATTTGTTTGTGCCAGTCTCCAGACATTTGGAAGGATGTTCTGACCACTGGAGGACAGTAACTGTACAGCATTTTCTTCTGTCACCTACACATCTGGCAAAAAGGTAGTAAAAGAAACCATATACACAATCTATATATATATATTTATTTCAGGTACTTATATAGCGCCGTCAATTTATGCAGCGCTTTACACATATATATTGTACATTCACATCAGTCCCTAGCCCTCAAGGGGCGTACTTACTTACAGTCCCTAACTTACATTCATACATACACATATTAGGGCCAATTTAGACAGGATCCAATTAACCTACCAGCATGTCTTTGGAGTGTGGCAGGAAACCGGAGTACCCGGAGGAAACCCACGCAAGCACAGGGAGAACATGCAAACTCCAGGCAGGTGGTGCCGTGGCTGGGATTCGAACCAACGACCCTAGTACTGCCAGGCAGAAGTGCTAACCATTTAGCCACTGTGCAGCCATTTATTTATATATATATATATATATATATATATATATATATATATATATATATATATATATATATATATATATATACATACACACACACACACACACACACACATATACACACACACATATACACACACAGTATATATTGGAAAAATCATCATCCAGCCACGTTGGTAAAAAGCAAATCAGTCTGTTATTAGTCAAAAGGAGAAAAACAGCTTGATTGCAGCATAACACAAAACAGTCCACACTCCTCGTACAAGAATCCAACAATTGGGTCAGCACTCACAAAACTTCTCTCTTAACAGGGTTATTTCCCTGCCTCATAAAGCAGAGTCATAATCAGTCCATCAATGACACTCCACTTTACAGACATGTCTTCCTTTTCCTCTTTAGGCCTCTCGTGCCACTGGGTTGATCCTTTTCGGACCAAAGTCCCTGTTTTAGGGATTGGAGGCTCTTTTCCACCTGAAGTTTCTCTGAGCCTCCAAATGCTGGGTCACAAATGCGAACTTACTAATCCTAAGAGCACTGTAAGTCAGACCTTTCTACTTCAACTGGACTACCCCAGTACCAATCACCCTACATGGGTGAGAAACCTCTATATACTCAAAAACTGCATTCATGCCGCCCCCACCCCCCCCCCCCTTAGAAGGACCATAACCCAAATAACGGGGAAACATATCTCCCATCCGTAACCCACCCCTGGCATCCTGTACTAATATATATATATATATATATATATATATATATATATATATATATATATATATATATATATTCACACACACTTACTAAAGGCTTGATAAATGTACACACACATATACAATAGAACATCTATCTGCATGGCATGTGTAGGCTCTCCCAAGGAAAAAAAATCATATTCGTAGGTAACTTGCTTTCATCCAGAACACCCCTATTTTTTAAGCATCTTAAAGGGTAATTGTACCTTCTTCCTCTCCATATGTTTCTTGGCTAGATTCTGCATCTTCTGTGCATGTGCAAGGGCTGTCCAATGCAGTGAAGATAAATGGCCTTTCCATTGAAATTGAAGTGTGCATTTGAGAAAAAAAAAAAAAACAGAGCCTGGACAGGACACAATGAAGAAAAGTCTGTCTTAGGGGGTGCTAGGAAAGGGTAGTAATAGGGTACTCAATGTACAATTATCCTTTACCATGCTGGCCTGGGGCGTACCACTGCAAACAAGGTAATAGTTGTGAACTTGTCCACGCTAAAAGTTTTTATCTCAATTAATGAACCAATACATTTTACATATGCCCTTCTTAAAGGAAGCATGTGCTGAGAGGACTAGAAGACTTCCATTGCTGAGTTTTTCCCTTGAAAATGCGAGCTACTTGGCTCTCATGCCAGCCTGCAAGTAAGTGGAATAGACTCATCTGCATGCTTGTACCAGGTGTGTGATGCAAACATTTTGATTACTGGCAACCAGGCAACAAATATTTTCCTAATTTTACTGAAGCTGGAAAGCTATTTGAAGCACACACATTTTTTTAAGAAACAATGGCTCTCCTATCAAATCCTCAATTTCTGTTGAGTTTCCAATAAAAATATTAAAGAAGTGCCAAAATTTACCAAAAAAATCCAACTATCCTACACCGTCAAAGCAGCGTTTTATTGCCATTTTTTTACATTTGCAAATGGTCTTTCACAAGCACATTCTTAATTTCCCTGACATCAATTTAATTAGCCCCTCTGAAGTCTAGGCACAGACAGAAAGCTGGAATTATTCATTAGGGGAAGGAATTAGAAGGATTTTAAGCTTCGGTAACCATAGAAAGCTATTAGCTACACTGGTTTCTAGATCGGTAAGAGCTGTACTTCTTTTTTTTTTTCTTACCCTCTGGTGTTACCAGTAGAGTCCTGAAAGGATATCAAACACCTGCCCCTCCTTGCATTCAAATGGTAAAAAAACATCCATTTTGTACAGTGGATTATTTTCAAATTACGTTGAATTTATGGTCAGACAAACAAACCATTACTAAACCATGTAGGAATATAAGCAATCAACACAACAATCAACAAATGTACAATTAAACTGGATGGATTGTGAAAAAAAATTTAAATGAGAGGCAGGAATTGCCAAGATATTCATATCATACATAACACAAGCCTACTATAGCTCAATTGTTATCTGTTGCAGGTCTTTGTAGTGATTTTAAACTGAATAACAAACAGAAAAACAAAAAAATAACATATAGTTCTAACAATAATTAATTATACAAGGCCTATGCCCAGGCTGGGAGTAGACCTTGTATACAAGCTATTTGGTGCCTGAGTCTGAAAACAAACACAACAGAAAAGGAACATTTTATAGCAAACACACAAATGCTTCAGACAGGTCATAAAAATTAAGTCTCACCACACCTTCTCTTTAGTCTGCTCCCCCATTCAGCGAAGTACATGTAGCACTTTGTCTCATTTCAATTGGTCCAGTAGAACCACAGCTAGCTTATTCCCCTTTCCCCCAGTGCTGTCTGACCACACTACTTTGAATGAGACACATAATTAGCACTGATTAACAGGGTCCCAAGCAAGCAGAGGGGGCATGCCAGAGCTGCAATTCAAGGGTGTGCTTAAAGCACATAGGGGTGGAATCAAGGGAGCTCTCAATTAAGTATTTCTCAATTAAGAATCATTTGTAGAGGACTGTTGTCAACACTGTAACACTAACCAGTGTAATAACATCATCTCTCAATAACTGAAACAACCACAAATTGGGCTTCTAGAAAGGGAGGAGCTAGGTTGGAATGGAAAAAGTAAAGAAGGATTTATGTGTCACCAATCATTCAGTTTTTCTTTGAAAAAGCAAGGGCAGATAATTCTAAATGAAGCCATACACATACATACGTTTTAATTGTTCAAAGCTGAGGAGACTTGTCTTTAAAGTATATCTAATACTTGTATATCTAATATTTCTATATAATGCTAATAAATCTAATAAATATATCTAATAATATCTAATGCTAATAATTCTTAAATAGAGCAGGGAACAGTTAAAACCTACAGTGTACCATCAGGGAATATTCCACAATCTTTCACCTGTCACAAGAACAGGAAATGGGGGGATATTATTTTAATAGGGATAACTATTCTGGTGACCATTGTTTACATGTGGATTTTCC
The DNA here is from genome assembly GCF_062004578.1 of Staurois parvus. Taxonomy (NCBI): domain Eukaryota; kingdom Metazoa; phylum Chordata; class Amphibia; order Anura; family Ranidae; genus Staurois; species Staurois parvus. The sequence goes on from NW_028317877.1 coordinate 5,460,185, forward strand.
CTTACATTCAGATGAGATTTCTTTTTAGTTTCTGTTATGTCTTTGAGACAGGGGATTTGAAAGAATTTTTAGGGATCATTTACACTTGTGTATGTTTTTTGATCTTCAGCTCCTCCTGAATGTGCCTTTGGCAGGCTTTCATAAATGCTCCTCTTCTAATACACTTGTAAATGCCTATGTAGTCATTGACACACAGGCTTAAGCAGAGGCACTTTTACAGGTTGGAAAAAAAAAATGGAATGCAGAGATGCAACAAAGGATAAAAAAAAGTGAAACAAATTTTATTAAAAAAATAAAAGGTCATATATTATAAACAGTGCTTTAGTAAACTAAATTATTCATTTAGGAGTTAAATCTACTTTAGGATACACACATTGGTAGTAAGTACACTATATAAATGTTCTAAATACAGATATAACAGTGACAGTAAAATAAACATAAACCACTGTAACTTTGAAAAAACTAAAGTAAAAAGAGAATTGTGGAAAAAGAAAAAAGAAAAAAAAAAAAGAAAAAACAAACATTCATACTCACCCTGATCGATCAGATGATGAAGTTGTCCCCCACGGGTTCTATACTGAGAACTCAGCAATCAAAGATCATTGATTGCTCAATTCTCCGATCCGCTCTGAGCACAGAGTCGTAATTGTCAGTCACCTCTCTCTGCTCTGCCCCTCCAGCTCTCACTGGAGCGCTAGGCTGTGGAGGAAGTGGGAGCAGATGGATCAGGTTCTCAGCGCGCGCTGGGTAGATCCTGACAATAATGCAGAGCCTGGACCGGATCTGACACATCAGCTAAAAGTGGCCTAAATCTGGGCCCAGGAGTTCTGAACCAACTGCAGTCCTGTGACCTACAGGAGAAATGTGGCCAAAAGAGCTTTGGCTATGCTTCTCCTTTAATTGCAATGGTAATTTAAAAGAAAGAATATTAGCAATATGATCATGGCAGTAAAATAATTTTCTTAATCAAAATTCGAGTTGGTTATTTAGAATTCAGTAATCAGTTCTGTGAGTGGGATTAAAAAAACGAATACAAAAACAGCAACCTAAAACAAACACGGCGTGTTTACTTGGCATCAGCACACATATTCCCATTCCTTTTTCAGCGGCAAAGTAAAGCACTTTTATGTGTAGACCAATATTAATGTAAAAGTTTATTCATCTGTACACAAAACCATAAAAAACTAGCATGAGATACTTTCGCTCCTCTGTGACAAAACCATTTTGGTCTCTTTGGCAGTGCCACGGCTGTCATGAGAAGTTATCCGAGTATAAGGGGAAGGGCAGCTTCACAGAATACTAAAACTGTGCATTTAATGACTGTCACATTCAGACTTCACGCAGCGCACCAAGGGTTTTCATCACCCATCATTCTGACTGAAGCGACCCTCATCCTGCTATGTGCCGTCTCAAAACTCGTCCTTTTAAAGAAAACTAGTAGACAACTGATCTCACCAGTCTGCCAGCAAACCTAAAATGACAGGCTAAAGGCAATGACAACATCTAGTACATTTGTATAAGCCTGTGGTATCTCTTCTGACACACATGACAATTTTCAAAGGTACCTTAATATCCAAGAGAATAAAAAAGAATCCTTCTTTTGCACTGTGCAGCTAGTTCAAGAATTGTAAAGATTATAGAAGAAATGCCCCGTCAGCTGCCAAGGATTGGACCCTCTCCAAAAGAGAAGTGTATTTCGGGTGCAGTTCATCTATCTCAATCAAGAGCTGTCTTTTCTTTTGAAAATCAAAGTGCCCTACCAGGAAAAAAATACTTCTTGTAGATGTAAAAATCTAACTAACCATTTAGTTTGCTAAAACCCATCATAAACATCTGCCATTTTGTATAAAATAATGTAGTGATGGCTACGTTGCATTTCTAAGGGTAAGTTTCCTGATGGTGACAACAATGGATCAGATCCTTTTAAAGCGGACCTTCAGCCAAAACATTAAACACTTTGTCATTCTCTTCCTTCCACCCCACCTTCTCCCAGCCAGCCTCTTACACACAATTTTTTTTTCAGGAAGCATGTAACTTTTTTCATTGTATCTTCTCAACTTTCCCAAAACTCACATAGGCAAGGATGACATCCTCTCGGCCTGCTAACAGCCTCCTGGGATACATCACACATCCCAGGTGGTTACAGGACCAGTCCCACAGCAGTCCATGATCTAGTAGAGAGCCAGCAGTGAGTCATTAAAAAGGCTGGCTCTCAAATGGTGTTGGGGAAGTTTAGAAATTTTGCAGAGAAATGGATACAAGGAAGATAGTGCTCGGAAGTATGTGTTTGTTAAAAGTCAGCAGCTTCAGTGCTTGCAGCTGCTGACTTTTAGTTTTCCCATACCCACTTGAAGTTCTGTATTGAAACAGCTACTTGTGGTCTCCAATGGAAGTCTATGTAACAGAATGAAAGTGCAGTAGCACAACTGGAAGACTAGCAGAACAATGTCACTCTATAACAGGAAGTGGTTCAACAAGGACCTTAATAACAGAATCACCAGCTATTATTTTAATTAAAGCAAGAGGTTTAAACATATTTAAAAAAAAACTTTTCAAATTATATTAGTGTATTTAAGGTTTGATGAGATTTTATTAATTGGGTTTACATATACTTCACTCTCCTGACTTTTAAGCTGGCTAGATAAGAGAACATCTGCCTGATAAACCTAGTTACAGTTGCATGACGCTGAGCTGATGTAAAAAAGATTTTTTTTCTCTAGCAGTTGTTTTTTTAAGCGGTTTACAAAATACCGCTGTGTATATCTTTATTGAGAGCAAGATATTATTTGAAAATTAATCTGAATCATAATGCAGGCAGAGCATGAGTGAGTGGACCTTTTGTTTTAATTGGTTCAGCTTACAGCTTTTCTTTATTTTTGGGTGTAAAGGTTCAAAATATTTCACCACTCAAATCTATTTATTTTTAAATCCAATTATTCTGTTTGTAAAAGCTTGGTTGAGTATCCAGTTTTTCTTTTCCATTTATACATTAAAAGAGAAGTATGGGCTTTTTTTTTCTCCAATTACACTTACCTAGGTGGATGCAGTATTGGTCCGATGCTGCATCTGTTCCCTGCCAGCTCTAAGGGTGAGAACTCAGCGATCACATGACTGCTGATCGCGGAGTTCTCACAGCTGCTGTGAGCAGAGAGTGGTGACTGTCAGTCATTGCTAACAGCTCTGCACCCCCCCGGCGCTCACTGGAGCGCTGGGCTGTGGAGGGAGCGGCTGGCTCAGGCTCTCAGTGGCTCACTGAGAGGCTGAGCCGGGTGCCACTCCAGACCCTGGGGTGGATGCCAACTTTAAAGTCAAAATTTTTCCCCAGCCTGGACCAGCTGAGTGATGTCAGCCCACTGTCAGCTGAAAATGGGTCACAGGAGTGCAGAATGAACTAGACTCCTGTGATCTAGCTTTGGTTGTACTTCTTTAATTTGTCGGTTTTGTTTTTTAATTATTTTTTTTTACACTGATTTTTATGCACTCAATTGTGAAGTACAGAAGGTATCTGCATGTCTCACTTCCATCTCATATCCCCAAAATAAGGCATTATCCCTCATTTTGGAATAGTGCGCAAAGCAATTCAGATCATTCCTTTATGTCCCCCAGCCAACTGTGAATCTAGAACCCCTGGTTTACAGCACAGATGATGTCTAATAAGTAATTTTTTTCAAAATAACAGAGGAGAAAGCATTCAATCTCATCTAACCAATGCCACCTGCCCCTTTAAGCTGATCCAACCAATGCCGCCTTCCCCTTCTGGCTGCAGAAAAAGGTAGATGAGCGCTGTAGACTTCTATTTGGCCTCTACTGCACAGACCTGTCTCTGAGACAGAGGACTTGCTGCACAAGATGTAAAACAATCCCTGGAGGTCTTAGTCATCAGATCGGATAGTAGTAAGGATGCATCTCAAGGGAATGGGGCTTAAAGGTGCAAATGGGATGAGGGCATTTTCCCTAAAAGCAATCCTTTTAAAAATTTTTTGAAAGGTTCCCGCAAGGGAAGAGGTAGTATGCTGACTGCTCATGTCTCCTAACTTTCCTTCATTTTAGCTCTGCACTCTCCATCGGTCTCTTCAGTATTTGACACATCCAGGAGTGTCAGATGGTTGTGACCTCTGCCACACGCTGTGGTTTACAGGACTCAGCAGTGACATGGGGCCCAGAGGATGAAGCCACAGCGAGCAGCAGGGAACACAGGCACCTGACACACCTGATAATATCGAATGGTAAAAACCCTGGAATGGAGCAGCAGTAGAACACATGAGTCACTGGAGAGGAGAGTATAATAGCTGTTCTCTTGCAGAAAACTATGAGCTCCATTTTTAAAGATCCTGCCAGTTCTAATCAACAGGGAAATATAATTAAAAAAAATGAAAAGATAACTAAAAAAGATACACTCACTGGCCACTTTATTAGGTACACCTGTTCAATTGCTCGGTAACACAAATTTCTAATCAGCCAATCACATGGCAGCAACTTAATGCATTTAGGTATCAAGACGTGGTGAAGATGATTTGCTGAAGTTCAAACAGAGCATCAGAATGGGGAAGAAAGGAGATTAAAGTAACTTTGTACATGGCATGGTTGTTGGTGCCAGATGGGTTGGGTCTGAAAATTTAAAAAACTGCTGATCTACTGGGATTTTCACACACAACCATCTCTAGGGTTTACAGAGAATGGTCTGAAAAAGAGAAAATATCCAGTGAGTGGCAGTTATGTGGACAAAAATGCCTTGTTGATGTCAGAGGAGAATGGGCAGGCTGATTCGAGATGATAGAAAGATAACAGTTACTCAAATAACCACAGTTACTCAAATAACCAAGGTATGCAGAATATCATCTCGGAACGCACAACACGTAGAACCTTGAAGCAGATGGGCTACAGCAGCAGAAGACCACGCCAGGTAGCAAGCTGTACCTAATAAAATGACTGGTGAGTGTATATAAATAAGAAAGGAACAAAATAAGGGAAATTATTTTCTTTCTACTTTTCACGTATTCTAAATAATCATTTAATATATGCAGTACGTATATATATAAAAAAAAAAAAAAAAAGAAAGTTGAATATACAAGTATAGATTCTCTGTCAGGTAAAAGCAGCCAGACAAAATGTAAATAATTGGCAATTTAAACAGACTAGTCACAGTTACACAATTACATAGACTGCTGCTTCCCTTACCTGACAAGTGCCATCTTACACAGTTTGAATCACTTTCCAGCTATTGTACATCAGTGTTTGTAAGAAGCTATTCATTTAAGAACCTTCTTTACTGGCATTAGGTTCTGCAGGCTCTCTCAGAAATTAATAAGAAGAGATCAAGTTTAATAACTGGTCTTAGAAAAGGCATCAAAATCAAACAAGAGCCAATATGTGTTACAACAAACACAGGAAATGTATCTGTTACAAATGACACCGATAAGGATGGCTGCTTTCATTGCACTTTTGTTCATATATCATGGAAAATCATTGATACTAGTAACATTTCCAGACCCGAAAGCTAGTTCAGTTAAAAGGTATTAGTCTATAATGTATATTTTGTATTATTATTCCAGATGCAGCTAAACGAGTTACAACAGGAAAAGATGAAATAGAACACTCTAAGGATGTGAAAAAGGGGCTTTCCATGAAATAATCCCATGTTCTCCGACGGAATCCCTACTGCTTATAGTTAGGCATTTTGGCAAACCAGGAGCTGAGATTTTAGAACAGCCACTTTGTTATAAAAGCACTCTAAATATAGCATACATTTTCTGCAAAGGATTTCAATCAGCCAACTATTCTATTAAAAAAAAAAAGTCGGTTCCATACTGATTGCTGGATTTTTTTTTTTTCGTTTGGGTAGCCTGTTAGTTTTAAGATCACTGGATGAAGAAGGTACTTTTTATGTTTTTTGTCATATTTGCAATTTAAAGGATTACATGTTCCAAAATAAAGCAGAAGTGAGCTACTAACGCCTTACGAGCATAACTGCATGACTGTGAAGTGCAAAAATGAAACACTTTAACAATATACAGGAGAATTTAAAATATAACTGGATACGAATATTTATAGGTAAAGTTGAACCAGGGAATATCAGATTGCTTCTTGGGGGATCGGGAATGAATTTTATTCCCTCTGCTGGAGCAAACTGAATCATGCTTTAGGCTCAGTTCACACTACTGCGGATGGAAGTCGCTGCAAGACCCATACTTTATCCCGTAGCTACAACCACCCGCACACAAAACACAGAACCCACGAGCATGTGCTATTAATCTTAATGGCATGCCACCCGCACTGGGAACCACACTGTAGTGCAGTTCCCAGTGCGGACTGCGATTTCTAGAAAGGTGCAGGAACTTTCTCCCTGCATGTTGCGAGGCATGGCAGCCCATTCAAATGAATGGGCAGCCATGCAGTGGCCTGCAAATCCGCACTAGTTGGAACTGAGCCTTATTGGGTTTTTTGCCTTCCTCTAGAACAACTATGGGTATAGGATTGTGTATATGGAGATTTTTCTATTTGTGTGTGGTTTTTTCTACTGTGGGTTGAACTGGATAGACTTTTTTCAACCAGACTAACTATGTAATCTGACTTAAATAGACAATTAATAAAAAAAAAAAAAATACACATTTCTTGAAATATAGATTTCTAGCAATGGAAAATAAGATGCAACACAAACAACTACACAGAATTTCAGTCTGTCATCAAAGCTTGTGAATGTAATTAATATTGGTGCCCTCTATGGTCTAACTGCATTCATTGCGATTTGCCCTATGATGAAAAAACATCTACACTCCAGGAATCAACAGATATATTCAAGATCTGTGTCCCACTTTCCTTGTTACTTCACACCTATTCACAGTCTTCAAATATTCATATCTAATAGTTTGTAGCTTTCGTATTGTATACTCTTACAAATTATAAAATAATTTCAAATGCACAAACAAAGTAGAGCCCTGCAATCTCAGTAGACATCTCCAACCTTTTTTCAACCAATATCATTGTGTTAAAGTCATAAGATTTCAAACTTTTCTTCTGCAATAATACACTCAAATGTCATATGACAATGAATTGCATGCACGTTATCTCTTCAGCCCTGTAAACATGACTCTGCAGCTGTCTGTGTTGTACAATGTTACACTGTGACACAGCTATACTAAACTTCCTACCGGACCAATTGACCATACTAGTGAAGGAACGTGACCCAAGGATGCATTTCTGTTAGGGGATTTATTACCCTTTGCTTACAGGTTCAGTGGCTCTATGGTTATATCCTTAGGTATTAATCTTTATCCAGATGTCAGAGAGCTCCATTACAGGGTTCCAGGATAACCTCTTTATTAAGCATCAGTAGCTTGCTCAAAAATGTCTGATGACTGCTGTGGCGCCTTATGACTACGTCCACACATAAATCAGTGGCAATGAGACATGGAGATAAGAGTTTGTAAACCTGCTGTCACTTTTTTTTTTTATACTATTCGTTGAACGTTCAATTTGCTGTTACTGATTCACTTATCCTGCACCCTTCTCATCCAAAGAGCTATGGGTGCTCACTTCTCCTGCAACCCTGCCCTTCCTATGATCTGTGGCAGGGGTATAAAACTCAATTTCATTGCAAGCCCCATCGGCATTATGGTTGTCCTCAAAGGGTCAAATGTATCTGTAAGACTATATAAATGTATCTGCTCTTTATCATATTAAATAATTGCCCCTGTATTTGATTACTGGTTTTAATAATGCCTTAACTTGAAAAGGGCAGGTCAGACTGGCACAGAGCCCACTCACACTCCTGTATCAAAATGATGCAAGGCTGAAAAGGAGGATTGTACACCACTGGTATCATACCACAAGAAACTTTATTGGAAATTGCTCAGACAGAACATGGTTCTGCCACAGTGTTCTACCTGAGCAGTCTGTACTGTCTGGAGTAGGACTGTATTATTCTCATAATAATAAGCAGATGTCCAGATGAGGGGGTACCACAGCTGCAGAAGAGGTGTGAGGGCCACATGAAATGGCCTGGCGGGCCTTGTGTTTGACACACGTGATCTATGGGCTTATTTATCCTAGAACCTTTCTCTTCCTAGCAGCCATGGGCTCCCTTACCTGCTACCCTTCCCTTCCTAAGAATTACAGGCTCACTTATCCTGCAACCCTTCCTATGAGCTACGGGCCTACTTATCCTACAACCCTTCCTATGAGCTACGGGCTTACTTATCCTACAAGCCTTCCTATGAGCTACAGGCTTACTTATCCTACAACCCTTCCTATGAGCCTAGTTATCCTGCAACCCTTCCTATGAGCGACGGGCTTACTTATCCTGCAACCCTTCCTATGAGCGACGGGCTTACTTATCCTACAAGCCTTCCTATGAGCTACAAGCTTACTTATCCTACAAGCCTTCCTATGAGCTACGGGCTTACTTATCCTACAAGCCTTCCTATGAGCTACGGGCTTACTTATCCTACAACCCTTCCTATGAGCTAAGGGCCTACTTATCCTGCAACCCTTCCTATGAGCGACGGGCTTACTTATCCTACAAGCCTTCCGATGAGCTACGGGCTTACTTATCCTACAACCCTACTTATCCCACAACCTTCCTTTCATAAGAGAATCTATTCTACAACCATTCCCTCCCATAGTAGTACAGGCTCATTTATCCTGCAACCCTCTCTTCCTAAGAGCAACAGGCTCATTTTTTGGCAGCCCTTCCTTCCTAAGAGCCGTGGGCTCACTTATTCTGTAGCCCTTCCCTTCATAAGAACTAAGGCTCACTTATACTGCAGCGTTTCACATTCTAAAAGGCTAGAGGTTATTTATTCTGCAGTCATTTTCTCCCTACAGAAGAGAGCTACAGGCATACTTACCTTTGTACTCTTTCCTTAATTATTCCCATCAAGTGTCTAACCATTAGCATGATATTATTTTCTACATTCTTTGTGCAAAAAAAAAAAAATCACTTGTTTGACAGAAGTGACAGGCAACATCCCAATAGAATTTTTTTTCTTCAAATAAACTAGTAAAAATGCATTATTCAACAGATCAATTTAAAATATAGGCATTTTACCTGCTGCATACAGAAACGGATAAAGAAACTATAGCTAGACAAAAGTACAGTCCGATGGCTTGTGCTTTTGCTGCTGGCAACTGTCAAATGTGACTAAAAATCTAAATGAAGCCGTAGTTCAGAAAAAAGTATTTATTGGATTTTATAAGGCCCATTATTACAAACATTTTGAAAATACAGCAAGCAGACTCTGGTTCATTTTTCTAGCCAGCTGCTTTCAAAATAAGTGATGGGAAGATATATTGCATACCCACTGCAAGACAGAAGTGCACAATACTCATCTCGACAGTTAACTCCTATTTAGAAATGATTTTCCATCTTGAACAGGAGAGTACCAAGTGCTCTTTATAATCACATAAATGGCTTCGCTCTCTTTAAGTGCTCTCTCTCTCTTAGATCAACAAAGAGCTGTCATGAGCAAAAAGTATTACTCATTGCACTCTGGTTTTCCCTTGAACTCCAGTTCATACCTTGCCTTTACCAACCAGCTACACAGTCTTTAGAGGCCAACTGTCTCAGGTAACACATTAATCAAGTTACAATTTTTTTTATGCCGCTATTATAAGGATGCCCACTGCTTAAAAAAAGATTTTTGTTACATTGTTTACAAACTCCTACACCTATGTGTACAGAAAAACCCCCCAAAACAATTAGGGAGGTAAACAAATAAGTATCTTATAGGAGTACCAAGCATTAACCACTTCAATACCGGGCACTTATACCCTCTTCCTGCCCAGGCCAATTTTCAGCTTTCAGCGCGGTCATACTTTGAATGACAATTGCGCAGTCATTAAACACTGTACCTACATGAAATTTTTATAATTTTTTTCACACAAAGAGTTTTCTTTTGCTGGTATTTAATCATGGCTGAGTTTTTTATTTTTTGCTAAAAACAAAAAACACCTGAAACTTTTGAAAAACAAAATGTACTTTTCTTCATTTCGGTTACAAACTTTTGCAAATAAATAACATTTCTTCATACATTTAGGTCAAAATATATTCTACTACATTTCTTTGGTAAAAATAATAATTATTGAATTTGTATTTTTTTTAATGTTTCTATTTTGTTTTTAATTTCTATTAAATTTTATATTTTACTATTTTATTTTTCAGCATACTGTGACCAAAGCAATACAATGTTACCATAGTAACATTGAACTACTCTGGGCAAGTGATCAGGATTATTTTTTTAACACATTATGATTGCGAATACCAATCTATTTCATTGATATTTGCAATCACTGTTACTGAATGAAACTGATTCATTCAGTCTTCTGTTGTGATTAGCTGTGATTGGGCAAAGCTGATCACATGATACAGATGGGCTGTGATTGGCCCTGTCTGTATCACGTGACTGCCTTGACCAGTCACATCTAACATAATTGTATACAATGGATGGTATGACAGGAAGCCATCCATTGAATACAATTGCCATGTGATCTGCTGTGACTGGTCACAGCGGTCACATGACACTGGCAACGGTGTAGTGATATGTCATCGTCTGTGTCCTGTGGAAACAGCCGGTGACAGATCGCTCCGCTGCGTGGCCCTGCAGCCACGTAAGCGACTCGTTTTGACAGGACGTCATATGACGCCAGTCACAACGGCGAGTGTCCCGCCCGGCTGTCAATCTGCTATAGGCCAGGCTGTTAAAGCAGCAAACACTACAACTACCTAAACCAAATAATGATGTAGCAGCACTGGTGATGACATGTAAATCTAAACCCAAAAACAAAATGTAATATATTGCAGCCTAATAGTCCTTTTAGGACGTGAGGATGGGGGGTGCTGAAAATGCACAGTTGATCGAAGTTTGTAGTGCCCCCCCTTTAAGATGCATATATGGGTGTGTCTTTTATGCCATGGTTGCGATCCTTTGCTTCACAAGCACGACAAAAAATATTGCTTTGGACAGAGTTGGCTAAATGGCAAAGCAAAGCAATGCACATGGTTGCGGTGTGTTGGAACAGTAATTTGGGGGTTAAAACGGGTGGTTAGCAGGCATTGTATTGCCTCCTCACCCCCTATCAAGCCCTTCTGAAAAACAATATGAATACATATTACTTTTTAGAGGTGCCACAGTTTAGACACAACTGTGGCACAAGTCTAAACTTAACTGAAAAGTGGATGGTTTATTTTTTAATGGCCAAATACAACTTCTGCTAGACCAGAAAAATACCAATTAATCCTGTCAAAAATCCTTGTGTCTTGGCTAACTTCCTATGGACTGAACTGAAATCTAAAACAATTTTCTCAGCTATCTTACTTTATATGAACTACAAAACACCTCCACTCCATGTAAAGCAGATAGGAGAGGGGAAGGCGATTGTAGTGCAAATCAGGAGAACAGCCTTGGGTGACAATACCACATCTCCATAGATACAGTACAGGGAGTGCATTTTGTTACGCTGAGTTATTAGCAGAATTAACAGGTGAAAACAGAGGAGGAAAGGCCTTAAAAGGAGAAATTAATACAGCCACCACTGACAACTGTTAAATTCGCTCCGTTGGTGGCCCTGATGCCACCCTCCCGCCTGACAGTATTTGATTGAAAGATTGAAGGAGACAACTGAAAACATTGTCAGCCAGACGTTGCCTGCATTCAACCAGATACAAGTACCACTCGGGTATTTTGACAGCCAGTGATGCCAGCTGTCAGAATAAGGATAGGCAAAGAGGGAGATTCGTCCTGGACGAATTGTCCATCCACGCAGTTTAGCATGGATAGGTGAATCTGTTAGATTTTCCTTCTGTTCAGCCGCAGGCTGACCAAAAAAAAATAAAAAAAATCTACGTGTATATAGCCAGCTTTGTTTAAACATACAAATGTAATGAGACATGAGATAGTCTTTAAAACTTGTAGCACAACATTAAGATCTAATGACACCAATGCAATCGGTCATGCAGTCAGTTAATAAAAGACAACATGCTTTCTGTTGTATGAGATCCACTTTTTTTCATGGTAACACTTAACATCTGGTAACAGGACAATGTACTCTGTGATTGTTACACAACCTATTAGTACATGACTAACGCTTCTTCCAAGAAAAAGCCACTTCAGCATTATACAGAATTGTGTCCTTAGGTCCTTCTAGAAGAAAATAGCCTTTTGACAAGTCCTAATATTTGGGGACATAAAAAAAAAAAAAGAGAGACAAGTTTAGGAACAACTTGTACAACAGGACAGTAATTTCCATTAAAAATATCAAACAAATTGTAAAAGGGTGGCATTTACATCTAAGCAGTAAAAGATGCCTGATTTTTATCCTGAGGTGTCACCAAATTGTGGACAAAGCGTTACTGGTGAGTTGCTGGCGTAATTTTGTCTATGTACCATAGCATGTTGTAGGCCTGCGTGCTGCGGAGTATTGCAGAGTTCAAGATGTTCAGAGTTCAGTTCCTTAACTCATATCCTAATGTCCCCATATAGATTTCTGCAGGCAAATCCTTAGAAAAAATTATAGATTACCAGCTCCTTAGGGGGGTTGGTGCGGATGGTTTATAGGTTTGTATTATATACATGCGCAATCCAGTGGGCTTCTGTGCCATCACACACATATATGCTGCATATGTTATGTATATTATATCACCGGTTCAGCTGTAAAGGCAATCTATGGTTGTGCCCATTCTTTGACTCCTAGGCCACATGTTGGCTGCCAGGTAGGCATTCCAAAGTGAAGCTGAGCTGGTCCATGTCATTATGTGCAGTTCACGCTCTATACTTCTCATCCCCACCCTAAGCATTCCATCCTCCCACTAGTCAGTAGAAGGAGGGAGTGTGGGATGCATAGGGGATGGGTGAGCACAGGGACTGTATTAAAAATAATGAATCATCTCAATGGCATTCTCAACATCCCTCTTCTGCAGCATTTTGGCTGCTCCAAGCTGAGTCACAGGTTTGGTCCTGATCACTTCCACCCTGATCCAGAGCAAGGAAGGTACAATAAGCCTTCTACAGCTATGAATGTGACAAAAGGCAGCCCCGGCTTTACCAGACATTTTTTAAATATTTTTACTTGCCACAAGCTCAGAGGGGCATCCCAGAAACTCGGAAGTGCCAAAAATAGGAAATTATATATACAAAATCAATACCATAACTCGGACTTGAATCTATCTTATGCTGTATAACTCGAGTGCCAGCACCTCAGTTTTGGTGAAGGAAGGGTGGTACCCAGGATAGAGGACCTTGCTGCATGAAACTGAATAGCTACACAAGGGGTTAAAGCTTGATTCCAACTTTGTGATCCTCCCCACTTTCCACAACATTTAATTTATTTCTATTTTCTTAATATATAGCTTTCATCCTGAATTCTTCACAACATTCATGTGACATGTAGGGTCCTCTTCTGGACACCAATGTGGGTCCTAAATGCAGCAGAGAAGAGTGTCCACATAATGATGTGGCGTGATTCTCTATAGCATTCTCCTGTAAGCCCAGACCAACTGGCCAATAAACTGCTAGTGGTGCATCCATGACAGCTTGAGCTTGCCCAGCATCATTTAGCATGGAAGCGGATTGGCACTGTACCAGGGAGGAGGATTAAAAGACCCATGCTGGAACAGTAGAGGGCATTTTTCTGTATTCTTAGGGGGTGCTATTAAAAAAAAGTAGAAACTGACTAAGATTCCATAAGGGAGAAATAGTAAACAGGGTTAACCCTAGGTTCACACCTATGCAGGTTGCGTTTGAGCCGTTTCTGTACTTGCGCTTTTGATGCGTTTCTTTTTCATTTTTCTTCTTGTTAGGCAGATTTAAAATGCAAAACGCATCAAAAAGGTGGCAAAAACACAATACATGCTTTTCTTCAACATTTCCATTGAAGTCTATAGAACCAAAAACCCGTTAAAAAAAGTCCCTGACCCTTTCCAAAAAACGCACCGGGTAAAAAAAAACACACAGGTGTGAACATGTCCCATAGAAAATCACGTTAAATGGACTGTAGCACGTTTCTGCAGGTGTGAACCTAGGGTAAAGGAGAGCAGTAGAGTGGGTTGAGGTTAAAGGAGGGTTAATGTAAGGTTGGCCTTCAGTGGCGGGAGCAAAAAAAAAAAACTGCCAGTAGCAATTTCCTAGCTCTCAAAGCTAATGTATCAGGAAAACTAGAATCATATTTTCCAACAACATGCTATTTTCATATTTCCAAAGCTGATGGATCTTTTTAAACACCATTTTTCCCAAGGTCTGTAAATATAATAATTTTGCATACATGGAACATGTTACATGATTAAACGGTTGTACTATGCAACAAGCGGAATGATCAAAATTGATATACCTCTCAACTTTGATCATTACGCTTGCTGCTTGGTACGAAGTAATAATAAAAACTGTGTGTGTATATATATATATATATATATATATATATATATATATATATATATATATATATATATATATATATATATATATATATATATATATATATATATATATATATACATATATATATACACACATATATATATACACATACACATATATATATATATATATATATATATATACACACACACACACACGATGTGAATTTACATATACAGTGGTGCGTAAATTTAAAAAAATAAAATAAAATGATATATTATACATACACATTTATTTTTAATTATAAATCAAATTATAAAGCATCAGATGTTCATAATTCCATTGCAATAACAATTTATCACATTTTTAGTTCATATTTTCCAACAATTTGCTATATTCCTATTTCCAAAGCTGATGGATCTTTTTAAACACCACTTTTCCCAAGGTCTGTGGATAGAATAATTTTGCATACATGGAACATGTTACATGATTAAACGGTTGTACTATGCAACAAGCGGAATGATCAAAATTGATATATCTCTCAACTTAGCTTGCGGCTTGGTATGAAGTAGTAATAAAGTGTGTGTGTGTGTGTGTGTGCGTGTGCGTGTGTGTACATATACACACACACATATATATATATATACATATATATGATACACATATATATATATATATATATATATATACATATATATGATACACATATATATATATATATATATACATATATATAATACACATATACATATATATATATATACATATATATAATACACATATACATATATATATATATACATATATATAATACACATATACATATATATATATAATACACATATACATATATATATATAATACACATATACATATACATATATATAATACACATATACATATATATAATACACATATACATATATATAATACACATATACATATATATAATACACATATACATATATATACATACATATATATATATACATACATATATATATATACATACATATATACATATACACATATACATATATACATATACATATACATATACATATATATATATATATATATATATATATATATATATATATATATATATATATATACACATACATACATATATACATATATATACATACACACACATTTATTTTTAATTATAAAGCAACCAATCAGATGTTCATTAGTCCATTGCAATAACAATTTATCACATTTTTATTTCCTATGCATTTGCTAGCAAAAAAGAAAAAAAGTTAAACTATATATAGATTGCATTTTTTGTTCTGGACGCTGCATCAGTACATGGCTACATACACTAAATATCATAAATATTCTATATATCCCTATGGCTCATTCCCATGTAAAAACTAACAGTCATTTATCCACTATTCAAAAATGCTTGCTCACACCGAGCTGAAATGGTAAATAAAATGCAGTTTTTCATTGTACTATTAAAAGGACGGTTGCTTACAAAGTAGGAACCTAATTTCAGACTGTAGTTGCAGACGCAGAAGAAAAACAAAGATGTATATTTTGAAACATTTAATAGAGAATCATAGTTTTATAATCAATCTGGGGGAAAAAAAAAACCCCTTCGTGGAAGCCTGTGTTCAGACGCTAAATACCAATCTCCTGTCAGCGGAGGCCATTACCCTCCCCGCCGCCATGGCAACGCTAACAGTGTGCCTCACTTCAAAGACAAAGATGTAATTTCAGCTTTGCAGCAGTCAGAGGGAGTGGTTAGACTATACTGCTTGGGCTATGTCAGCTGATGATGAATTATAAAAATACTCCAGGAAGGTTATGGGGTGGATGATACCACTTCCATCTGGAGGGGTTGTGTGTCAACTCTTCAGAAAAGAGCAGAAGGTGTACGGTTTCAGAATTATAAATCTGAATCATTCAACTGAATTTATATATGCAAATCTATGGTAACTACAGACCACAAACATATAATCCAAGTTTCCAATGTATTAACATCCAAAAATACCATGTATTTCAAATATCCATTTTTAACAGCGTCTTCATACGCCCCAGTAATATCAGGAAACTAAAGTAATTGCTTTTATCGTGGCCAAACACAATTTAATTATTTTATCTGATAAACGTGCCATTCAATCAAAATGATTGAATCCGCAAACAACTGAAGAGCTATAAGCTCCCGTCTGATCAGAAAAAAAAAATCAGTCATTTATTGAGGCGTGTGGCCACCATTAGAGCTCTTCACACCATGCAATTGTTTCTCTGTGCCATGTTCACACCATACCAGGTACTGAGATGGGTTGTGGTTCACGGACATAAAATGCAACATTTCTGTGCAGCATACAGCAGTGTATGTCATTGCAATACTGAATGAAGTGTCAATTTGTGACACTTGAAGTTGGAAAAAAAAAAAAAAAAGAGAAAAAAGCAAACATTGGAATAGCCTTGTAACAAAGCACCCCACTGTTCCTACACAACGCACACCAACACACAGGCCCATGTGAACAAATCCATAACCTCTTGCTGGCTATAAGGCCCCTTTCAAATGGACCAGCAGGGATCTGCTCACAGATCCATTGTTGATCAGAGCAGACGGATGACAGGTCGCGTCTGCTCAGTGCATGCAAAGTCGACACAGACACAGCCCACTCTGCTCTATGGGCCTAGACCAGGGGTCTGCATACTATGGCTCTCCAGGTGTTGAGGAACTGCAAGCCCCATGAGGCCTTGCAAGATTCTGACATCTACAGGCAAGACTCAGAGGCAGAGGCATGATGGGACTTGTAGTACTTCAACAGCTGGAGGGCCATAGTTTGGAGACCCCTGGCCTAGACAAAGGGTAACGGATCCTGGGCCAGATCAAATTGGAAGTAGGCAGGTAGAAACTTGCGTCCGTTTATATCTGCCAGTCCATTGGGATACATCAAACATCTTATCAGGTCAACCTGAAAACTTGACAGGCACACCTGGTTGGATCACCCATGTGAAAGTGGCCTAACACATACAGTCAGGTCCATAAATATTGGGACATCGACACAATTCTAAAAATTTTGTCTCTGTACACCACCACAATGGATTTGAAATGAAACGAACAAGATGTGCTTTAACTGCAGACTGTCCGCTTTAATGGGAGGGTATTTACATCGAAATCAGGTGAACGGTGTAGGAATTACAACAGTTTGCATATGTGCCTCCCACTTGTTAAGGGAGCAAAAGTAATGGGGCAGAATAATAATCATAAATCAAACTTTCACTTTTTAATACTTGGTTGCAAATCCTTTGCAGTCAATTACAGCCTGAAGTCTGGAACGCATAGACATCACCAGACGCTGGGTTTCATCCCTGGTGATGCTCTGCCAGGCCTCTACGGCAACTGTCTTCAGTTCCTGCTTGTTCTTGGGGCATTTTCCCTTCAGTTTTGTCTTCAGCAAGTGAAATGCATGCTCAATCGGATTCAGGTCAGGTGATTGACTTGGCCATTGCATAACATTCCACTTCTTTCCCTTAAAAAACTCTTTGGTTGCTTTTGCAGTATGCTTTGGGTCATTGTCCATCTGCACTGTGAAGCGGCGTGCAATGAGTTCTGAAGCATTTGGCTGAATATGAGCAGATAATATTGCCCGAAACACTTCAGAATTCATCCTGCTGCTTTTGTCAGCAGTCACATCATCAATAAATACAAGAGAACCAGTTCCATTGGCAGCCATACATGCCCATGCCATGACACTACCACCACCATTGGCTCCTGCTGCTGTCAGTGAAATTCTGTGGGGAGGGGCAGAGTAGTGCTGTGTGTGTCTATTGATGCACACAGCCTGGCTCAGGAGCACACCTGCATGAGTGCCTCCATAGCAGCCGGCTTGCAATGGGGCACTCAGTAGAGCAGGAGTGCTAGCAAGGGACACCAGAAGAGGAGGTTCAAGGCCACTCTATTCAAAAACATTGTACAGAGCAGGTAAGTATAACATGCTTATAATTAAAAAAAATAAAATTAAGCTTTACAACCTGCTTAAATTAAATGTATCAAAAAGTCCTTCAAGTGAGGTGAACTTCTGTACAAGACGCTCCTCCATACGCAACCAAAGATTTGACCTCAGGGTGATAAGGCTCCGCCCTCCTGCCCTGGAATTACAGGACAATGCTGCAGAGAGGGGCATCATAACAAGAATGGAGGATCCATGGAACGTCAGTGGACCGATATAGATTTTTTTTTTCTTTTTTACCCATGAACATGGGCAGCAAAATACATGGATCCATATGTGTTTGGTGCCAATATCTAAACACTCATAGAAGCATGTAATGCTATGCTTAGCAGCATCTAGATACATTCAGTCTGGCTGTTATGCTGATCCTCTGACTCCCTCAGCCCAAAATACATGCAAGCCAATTCTGCATTCTTGGACTGTTAACCTGTTTTTTTGCAGCTAAATGGAATTTTCACAGGTAAGCACAGCTACATCTAGATGCAGGAGAAGTGGACCTGAGAAGCACCCTTGGGACACATGTGCATGGGGCCTAAGGGTTCAGCAAGGGGTTCCAAGGATGGGGGCCTCAAGCCCAAGCTTGAAGTTGGGCTTTGAAACAGTTCGTCCAATTAAGCAGTTATAGACAAAAAAATATTCTATTCAGAAGTTATATGCTTCTTCTGTATATAACAGTACAAAATGAAGATAACTACAAGTATATTACTTTAGGTATAATTATACAGCACATCTAGATACAGGAGAAACAGACCTGAGAAGCACCCTAGGTCCCATGCGCATGGGGCCTGAGGTTTCAGCAGGGGGTTCCAAGCATGGGGGCTTCAAGCCCAAGCTTGAAGTTGGGCTTTGAAACGGTTGGTCCAATTAAGCGGTTTTAAACAAAAAAAATATTCTATTCAAAAGTTATATGCGTCTTCCGTATATATAGTACAAAATACAGATAAATACAAAAATATTACTTTCGGTATAATATACAGCACATGGTAGATACACAATTCCTGTTTATATACATGTTAGGAAAGCAGTAAATATAGAATAGTGATATTTTTAAAGACTTCCTTTATCAGGTAAATGTCATTTTAATCAATTATTCAAAAAGCATATCCACCTACAAAATGTATTCTTTTATGCTGATATTTTTAGAAGGATTTTACATCCAAATAAATCTGAACTGGATTTCTAACAACCAAATGCTGACAGTAATAATTCTAATTTGAATGACACAGTAAGTAGTCAGCCCGACATCAATTTCTCCTCAGTGTGTGACTCATTTGTAGACAGTCCCCTAACCTTATGAACACTGCTTCTGATTAAATCACCACTGTCTAGACCGAGCATTCATTGTACTGAGCTTGTGTGTTCTGTTCCACAGCAGTGTAGGGCTAACACACTAGCAAGTAATTTGGGGCAATCATTACGTTAGCTAGAATGCAATGTAAAGTGCTGTTTTTATTTGTGAACATAATTCTACAGCAGCGCCTTCTTCCATGACCACATAAATCATCGTTTTGTCACATTTTGTAGTTGTCACAAAGACAAGTAAAATTGCATATATCATTATTTTGCATTCAAAAGGTTTTGGTGAAAAAAGTATATGATCTTGAGTGCCGGCTCACATGCAAGCAGATTAGATGTTGTTTGAACTGCATACAATCCGCATGGCATGCAAAATAACAGCTTCCTATGGTGCCTGTTGACATATGTCCAGTGCACTGCCAATACAGATTGAAAAAAAGAGTCCTGTACAATTTCTGAGCAGTGCGGTCCGGTTCAGGTGGATTACAGACTTCTATTGAAACCGTTTCCAAACCGCACATGTCATTAGTTGAGAACAGGATAAAATCCTGACCTGAACCTGATTTAACCACTTCCAGACCGGACACTTTTACCCCCTTCCTGACCAGGGCAATTTTCAGCTTTCAGCACTATCACACTTTGAATGCCAATTGCGCGGTCATGCAACACTGTACCCAAATTAGTTTTTTACCATTTTTTTGAGACAGATAAAGCTTTATTTTGGTGGTATTTATTCACCGCTGGAATTTTTATTTTTTTTACTATGTAAATTAAAAGTCCAAAAATTTTGAAAAAAGTGTGTTTTTTTAATAAAATTTTGCAAATAAATAATATTTCATCATAAATCTTGGCCAAAATTTGTTCCGTTATCTTTTTAGTAAAAAAAAAAAAAAAATCCAAATTAGTTTATAACCAAAAATTATAATTTTTAAACATTTTGTTTTACATTTTTATTTTTTTTTTATATTATTTTTTTATTTTTATTTTTTACATACTGTCACCCTAGCACTACAGTGTCACCATGGTGACACTGTACTACTTGTGGGGGGTGATGAAGATTTTTTTTTTTTTTTTTACACTGATTGCTTTTACACCCATATAGGATGTAAAAGCAATCATTTCTCTTTCTCTCTGTCTGCATTCTTGCACTCATTGAAAAGTACTGAGTGAGTTGTGATTGGTCACAGCTTGTCACATGGTACAAGGCTGTTGTGAATAGCCTTGTACCATGTAACCTCTGTAGTAAGCATTGATGTCACAAGTGACATCTTGCTTACTACTTTGCATGTGATCACTGATTGGCCAATCAGTGATCACATGATCGGGACCTCATACAGAGGTCCCGTCCGACGATCGGTGTTTCACTGTGTCCGGAGGACACAGCGGGCACCGGATTGCGGTGCTGCATGCTCACAGGGAGCGCGCACAAGCAGGGTGCGGAGAGGCCGTTTATAAACGGCCACCCGACCCTGCACTGCCACCGTCCGGCCATTTATATGCAACGGCCGGTCGAGAAGTGGTTAAACCTGTTCTGAACCTGATCTAAACCTGACCTGAACAACTACTGTGTCAATTACCTGTGAAACCGGACCTTCAATCTACACTGCACATGTATGAATCCACACTATAAGTGTGTTGCTTATGCATTATTGTCCAACCACAAACTGGAGGCTAGGTAGAGACCAAGGTGTATGGATTAAAGTATATGTAAACCATCACCTCGTAAAACAACCCATACAGGTTAAAATAGAAATGAAAGGCAACACATTTGTGTAGAAGTATTAAAAAAAATATATATAAACAACACTTTTTTCCCTTGTTTATAAAGTGATCACATTCCCTCTGTTCTATAATGATCATTCCAGTGAAAGGCTGTGCAGGTGGGGTGTCATAACAAGTCTGGTCATTGGAGAGCAGGCTGAGTTCTCAGCACAGCCAGAAAACTGACCACTCTGTGCTCTCCTGCCTAGTGTGGTAAGTTTTGAATAGAAAAGAAGAGGGACTGGCAGCAACATCAGGGATTTCATGCAAAGGAAGCAATACAAAGAGTACCAGATATGTTATCATACAAGTGCATGGTATAGCGGGTATATATCAGGAATATGAAATGCTGGTTTTATATACTGTACTCTAAGTACAATAGAAAAAGTGAGGTCAGCAAACATGCTATGCTGTCTGAAATGGTATCTGGCCAGAACACTAAAAAAGAAAAAAAAAAAAAAAAAGAAGAAACCGGGGAATTTATTTTGGTTACATAATGCTCATACAAAGCCTCTTAGTGTTGTAGGTACTGTAGGGGAACTAGGGCAAGAATATTCATCTATTCTCCAATGGTCTGACACCCAAGCCCTCACTGGAAATGTAAATGTAGCTGCGCAAGAGAATTACGAACAGTCACATCATTTCTGCAAAAAAAAGCCTGTTCACATTTTTTTGGTTTTTTTACCATCACCTTTTCCCCCCACTTTAAGTAGACAAGGTTGTAAGAAACCTAATGTTCACCCTAGAATTGCTCTATGAACATTCAGCAGTCATATTGCATATTTACTGTGATAACTGTATAGCACCATGTTTGATTTCTGTCTGTGGTCAAGTTATCCAGCACAGGAAACTGCCAGGTATTTACCAACGACACCATGCAACTCATACAGTAACTCATGGTGTCACTCCCCCCACACACACACCATGCCATCCACTTCTTGTGACTGCAAAGTTCTCTGTGCACTGATGCTATCAAAGGCATAGCACAAGGGGGTCTGTGTGATACCATAAGTTGCATTGTGATGCTGGTAAATTACGGTCAGTTTCCAATGCTGATTGCTGGAAAGCAAAAGACTTCAAACACGTTTCTAAACATTTAAGAAGGTACAAGAATTATATGGCTGTTTAATGTTCATAGGTTGTCATAGTTGCGTTCCTGTATGTCAAAATCGCTTGGCTGACCAAACCTTTAACAGCAAATAAATATTACAGCCGAATAAAACATGGAACCATCAAACCTCTTCTTAATTGGGCACTGCAAGAAACATACGCATGCACATAAAACTACAGTCCACAAATATAACAAAACATTTTGGCTTCATGACAGTCCCAGCACTGGTATAGTTAATTATGGATAACACTTCTTCATAAATAGTAAGAGACAACATATCATAGAACATCAATCAACAAAACGTATCTAAGATAAAATGAATATAAAGCCTCTACAACTATACACACATATTCATACATTACAACAAAGCGTTCTTTATAGCTGAAATGCAGAAAAAAATAAAACATTGTAGCAGAAGAAAAATTCCATAGATGTTCTATAATAATCTTCTTTGCAACCTCTAATATTCTTGCCTCTTGTATGCGTTGTCATAAAATGAAATAAAACTGTTGAAAATATTCCATTTTCCACAGTCTACTTTATACCCTGTGGATTCACACCATACTTCCAACTAGGACACACTCCTTTTATCTCATCAAAATTACACGATAAAGTTAACATAATGTAATCTCAGCAGTTGCTAGCAGAAGCCAAAATTGAAACGCATATGTAGTGTTAGACAGGGTAAAGCTCGACTTTAAAGACTCTAATAGCTCATTTTCCCCAAACTCCCAAGGGAACTGATCAGACACTTCTTTGTGACCTGAAAATACTTTAGACACTGACTCAAGCTTGGGCTCATCTGCAGTCCCTCTGTTTTACCATCAGTCAAGTCTAGAAATCGTATAGTGTTTATGGAACACAACTACACTGTTGAGAAAAAAAATTTAAACAGGAAAATGGGACACTATGGAATTAAAGGAAACCTGTGCCAAAAGTAAAAAGGTGCTGATCTCTCCTTCTGAAAATAATAGTTTCTTGGTCATGATGACCCATTGGCATTGATACATTTACGTTGCATGCTTCTTTCAGGTCTGTAAGTATTAAAGTATTTAGCCGAAGCCTTTCCTGAGGTTGTCACTACAGTCTTCCTATACAAATCCTAGCTGCCTGGCTGTCATGCTGATCTTTTGATTTCCTCAGCCAAGAACAAGTACACAGATAAGTACTTCTGACTTTGCTCTGCATGCTTGTTCCTGGTTTGAGACCCAGAAAAAAGCTGAACAAAATTTGGGATTATTCCCCTCTACTTCATGTATATAAAAAGGGGTGCAGGAAAATGGTATAATATAAAAAAGCAATGAAAATATAAAATATTAACACTTTATTTAACCGCTTGCCTGCCGCCCTATAGCAGATGTACTGCTACAGGGCGGCTTCGCTGGGCAAAATCATGTAAATATATGTGATTTTGCATTTCCGGGTAGGGTGCGTGTGCACCGCCATATTCGCTCTGCTATTGACTCCTGAGCATGACACTCATTGAGTCCTGGCCGGGATCTGGTGATCATCGGCAAAGCTGAGAGGGGAGAGACCTGTATATGGGCAGCACAGTGGCTAAATGGTTAGCACTTCTGCCTGGCAGTACTAGGGTCGTTGGTTCGAATACCAGCCACGGCACCTCCTGCCTGGAGTTTGCATGTTTTCCCTGTGCCTGCGTGGGTTTCCTCCGGGTACTCCAGTTTCTTCCCACACTCCAAAGACATGCTGATAGGTTAATTGGATCCTGTCTAAATTGGCCCTAGTATGTGTATGTATGAATGTGAGTTAGGGACCTTAGATTGTACGCCCCTTGAGGGTTAGGGACTGATGTGAATGTACAATATATATATGTAAAGCGCCGCGTAAATTGACGGCGCTACATAAGTACCTGAAATAAACAACACAGATCTCTCTCCTGTCAGCATGGACGTGCTGCATTCTATCTCTCTGCACAGCAGAGATAGAAAGCAGCAGGTCTGCTCAGTAAAACACAACACAGTACACAATAAAATCACCCCCTAACACACAGTTAACCCTTTGATCACCCCGGATTTTAACCCCTTCCTTCCCAGTGTCATTAGTACAGTGCCAGTGCTTTTCATTAGTGGCAGTTAGTCAGTTCCTCCCACAGTGTCAGATTGTCCCACAATCCCATTATAAATCGCTGATTGCCGCCATTTTCAGCAGACATGTAGCAGAATACATTTTTATCCTAAATGTATGACATTTTTTTTTATTGGATACGTTTTATAGTAAAAAGTTAAAAATATTGTTTTGGCTTTCAAAATGGTCTTTTTTTGTTTATAGCCCAAAAAATTAAAAATGCACAGGTGATCAAATACCACCGAAAAAAAAGCTCTATTTGTGGGGAAAAAAAAAGACAAAATTTAATTTATGTACATTATTGCTTGACCACACCATTGTCAGTTAAAGCAATGCAGCACCCTATCGCAAAAAATGGCCTGGTCAGGAAGGGGGGGGGGGGAAATCTTCTGGAGGGCAAGTGGTTAATATATGACAAACACGTCAATTAACAGGACTAAAAACCATATGTATGCAATAGCCCTTCAAAGTAGCGTTTTTTTTTTTTCTCTCTCATTCTCTCCTATATCCAGAGTGGGCATGACTAAGATGAATTGTTCTTTATGCTTTGTAATGTATTTTTAAGATTCTGTAAAAAAACCCCTCAAACTTTTCTAATTACAATTAATTTATGTATATAGTTACAGCAGTCTTACATTGAGATCCGAGGTCCTGATGAAGTGTGTTTTTCCTGCAAAACGCGTCGTCAAGTAGATCTCATAACTATATGAACAGCTATTTTGGATGGCTAATACAGTACGTACATATGGTATACAGGTACAAAAGTGTTAGCATTTTATTATTTTATTGTTTGTTTATATTATACTTTTGGAGGTGCACACACAGTCTACCCCATTTTCCTGCACCCCTTTTTATATACATTTAGAAGGAATGATACCTCCTAAGGTTGAAAATATTTTAACATCTTGCCCCCGCACACAATATATATCCCCTCTACTCCAATGCCCATGAGATCCCGCAGTGGTGCCGGCATCTTCTCCCTGGCTTCTTCTTGGTGCTGGTCTTTGGCCATCTTGATTGGCTGACACAGGATGATGTCACTCCCATGCAGGAGTCATTCATCTGGACACACTGGCACCGTGCCGGAAAAGTAAACGGAGCTGGTAATTTTATTTTATTGCATAAGCGCATGACAGTTTTATTTCTATGACTTTAGTTCTGTTTTAAAGGGTTGGTTCACTGCCTGCATCTGAATGATGTAAATGTAGTGCATTTCAAATGTGATTTGAATGCGCTGTGTGTTCCTGTGTGCTTCAAATCACATTTGAAATGCACTACATTTGCGATCTGCAGCAGGAATCAATAAAATATTATTGACACCCCAAATGCAATGTGTTTGCCTGCACTGGTTCACATGGTACTTTTGTGCTGTGCAATCTGGTTGCAGTGCACTTTAAAAAAAGTAGTGCATGTACTACTGTTGCTGCGGTGCAGTGCGATTTCAGACCATTCAAAATGAATAGGCTGAAATTGCACTGCGCAGAACCGCATGTGAATTGCACAGGTACAAACAGCGCGTTCCTTGGATTCAGATGCAGGCATGGTGTGATTCGGCCCTTATGACGGTAGGTCAGCATAATAGCTAGGCGACTTGTTTTCTTACACAGAGTTCAGCAATGGCAGCCCACATATTTCTATTTGGAAAGGTTGACTTTAAAGTAAACATACATTAACCAGTGGAGCGACTGGCTTCAGGTGATACACAGAGATGAAACAAATCCTACTATATAAGTTGTACCTGTTTATTTGCAGTCTTCTTTTCTCTACATCAGAATCTATAAGGCTTGTTAGAGGGTTAATAAAAAAGGGGGTGAGAGCTGAATTACACTCTGCAGAGCTCAGTGAGGACAGATCTGATTGCTGATTGGAGGGAAGAGACACATCCCCTCCACACAGCATACAGAAGAGAGCTGAGGCTATCAATTTGCTGGAGGTCTCTCCCTTGTCACCTATTTTCTCTTGGCGTCAGAAAAACTTGTCAGAAGTAATTGATGCTGATAGCAGAGGAATGAAGCATCAGACAGAAATGACCCTTAGTGCTCTTAATTGAGACAAGTACACACTATAGAGGGATATGCTTTGTTCATATTTCATGTTTGAGGTTTACAACCACTTTGGGTCAAAAGGTGGCCAAACAGAGAAGCATGCTTTAAAGGAAAGTGTGTTTAGCCGCGCATTACTGCATTGCGTAAGTGTGAAGGACGCCCTTTACTCTAAAAAGAAACCTTTCAGTTTTTTTATGATCAAATTCCTTTTTCTGTTCAAAACTGGTTTTGTTATATAAGGTGCACGCAGTTCTTTTTCTATGTATAGTATTTTATCAGTAAACAGGTTATGACCAAAAGTAAAAGAGGTCACCCTGGTATTCTATTGCTGTAGTTAAAATGGAAATATGTTCTATGTAAGCATGTTCTGAAAAAGCAATATTGGGTATAAGATTTAAGTATAAAACAATTAAAAGAAAAGTAATAATAGTTCATATAGAAACTTTTAAAAGTACTTTGACAAAAGACTATACCACACCAAAACATACACGTAATAACATATAGAATAATAAAACCGATTACTGGTAAACCATAAATGTGTTTTAGCTTCCCTTTGAACTAATTTTATCGCTTTCAGATTCCCTGATGAAGAATTTCAGAACTTTGGTTCATAGTAATGAAATGCTAATTTTCTACTTTGAGTAGAGTTTAGAAATAACCTCTGACAGGTTTTTATTACATCTGTGTCCCCACTAGGGAGATTACCTCTCTTTTTTTCCAGGTGAATGATGTCACTGGCACTCAAGCGACTGGAAATACAAAATTTTGAGTTGTCACCAAAATATGTACAGAGGGAAATATTCTAACAGAGGCATATGTTCTGGTGACAACTGTCTTAGAAAGGACTTCCTATCACTTTGAAAAACTTTCCATTTTCTTCAAAAAGGCAAAAAAAAAGTTTTGGTTTTAAACAGATAGGGATTGTTCACCATAGTTCCTATGTTCTAGTGGCTGTTTTGAGGTCTGCCAGGGGGCCATGAGTGTTTCAGCACATCACACGGTTTATTTTTTTCTTTACCTTTATTTGAAGTGTCAAATAGTGACACTTCATTCATATCTCTGCACAGCAGTGTGGTGACATGCAACCCAGTGTGCTGTAGAACTATGTCTCCATTTTTCTGCACCACACTGTACACTATACCAACATTGTGGTGTCCATGGGGCACTTTTCCACATCCCTGTTACTTTGTTGTAATCAGAACAATGTCATAATTTACTTGTGTCCCACATTTAAAGTTAGATTTTCTCTGGGATGTCAGCAACAATAAGATATCCACATAGTGGTCTTGTTAAAGAAGTACACCTTTTGCAAAAATTCACATTCATCTCCTAGATTGTAAGCTCCAAGGAGCAGGGCCCTCACATCCCTCTTGTATTGAACTGTATTGTTGCTGTATTGTCTCCCGGTATATTGTAAAGTGCAGAGCAAACTGTTGGCGCTATATAATTCCTGTGTAATAAACAGATTAGGAAAAGTGAATTTTTGTTTTTTGGCACAGGAGCCTGCAGAGCATTGCACCCATGATCCATGGATCACAGGTACAATGTCAGGCTCCTGCAGACAAGCCCTGCAGCCTTTAGCCCATGAATCTGTACAGGCTGTCATTTTGAAAGCTACAGAGCAAGTAAATGAACTATGAGAGCACTCACCAGGACCCTCACATTTCACTGAGAACTACAAGCCTGCAAGTCTTCCACAGTGGCAGACGGGACTTGTAGTTCATTCATTCACAGATCATTTTCCCCACACAGCCATGCTGTTTCTAAAAAAGTGGCAGCGAATGTGGGGAGAGGAACCCCCACTTGCCGTCATGGAGAGGGGACTACTGGAGCATGCTACACCCTACATATAGGTGTAAAGTATAACATGCTCCAAAAGGTGAACATATCCTTTATATGATATGTAAATTCAACACTTCATACTCCTGATATGTGCCTGCTGTATCATGTACTTGAATAAAAATATATTGTGCTCTCTTTTTATTGCTTCCTTTGTGTGTAATTTTTGGTGTTTCTGCCAGTCCCTCTGCTTACCTTTGAAACACTGACCACACTAAGGACCGCACTAAGGAGGAGAATACAGCGTGGTCAGTTCTCTAGATATGCTGGGAACTCAGCCAGTTGTCCTCCAATGATCAGACTTGTACTGACACATCTCCCCCCCTCCACAGCCATTCACTGGGAAGATCAGTGTCCTGCTGGTTCTCCTCCCCCAGCTCTGATGCAACTGAGAACGGAGGGCATGTGATCACTTATGAAAAAAAAAAAATTATAGTATACATAGTATACAAGTTAAAGCAACCAGACAGGGTCACTCAAGGACTCTTCTCATGGTAAAAGTGCTGGCATTTAAAGTTAAACAAAGAAGAAACCTGTTAAATCCATGGTTTCTCCACATCTCCATATATTCTGCAGTCTAAATGCTCTGCAGGAATCTTTATTTAAAAAAAAACAACTGCTAAAATTGCTTAAAAACAAGAAATATTATCCAGAGATGTGAACTATCAGCAGTTAAAGAATTGGAACGTCATCAGTATAATAATAAAAATAGCAGTCAAAGCTCTTGAAATCTTGTGTACTGTTAATGTCAGTTCTCTAGAGCAGGCGCTTAAAAATGGCTGAGGGAAGCATTCAAGAAGGCTTAGTCACTTTGTGGTGGCTTTTAGATTTTTGCCTTTATTTCAGGCTTAAACAAAGTTCAGTGGGGCATCTAACTGTCTCGGCTGCAAATTACAGTTTGCTCTAAAATAGAACGCATGCACAACATGTTCCCAAAGCTGCAGGGAGGGAAATCTATTCACTGGAAATTGAAGGCTTGGCGAGTCAATAATCTTCTTTCACACAGTAACAATTTTTAGTTAAAATTTCCTGACCCAAACAAAGGAAAACAGCATTGTTCATCTAGTTTACAGTACTGTGGCAAAACACTGGAAACTTGGGTAGGGAAATATATATACAGTACATTTTTATATTCCAACTACTGTACTTGTCTATTCTTTATTCAACCCTTAGTGAAAGAATAACACTGGTGCCATTACCTTTCCTAGGGAGTTTTTGCTTCTCCTCTGGAAAAGAACATAAATACAGTAACAGAAATGGTGAATTCCGTGTCAAGTGACAATGACACACGCTTGCACCATCTGTATTGATCTAGTGTGCATATTTCATTATAGCAGATGTTGAAACCACCCCCACATATAGGCCAACATACGTACTCTTACACTGCCTTGTCCAACTTATTAGCAATGGCACTGCCATCAAAATCTTACATGTCAAGCTCTACAGGATAGCTCTTCTTCTGCTCATCTATCCCAGTGATCCTTTAGTTGTATCTAGCCCAGGGGCGGACTGACCATTTGGAAACTCAGGCACTGCCCGAGGGCCAGGGGTAAGGGGCCCCATGAGATGCCCCTGGTACCTTTTTCATAGGCTTTTTTGAGTTTGGGCAAGGACACAGGGGCCCCATGATCCCCTATTGCCTGGGGGCCCCATGAGTTGTCAATCCGCCCCCGATCTAGCCACTTCTGATGCCATCTCTAGAAATGTATTTTTGCATTGGCAAGGACTGTCTATAGTGACTGATGTGACACATGACAGTGATCTGGGTTCCCAGGAGGTTCAGATGGTCTGTAGAGCCTGTGACATTACCCTAGCTGTTTGCTGCTGGCGACACAGGTCTGTGTGTTGGCTCAGTGATATTTGGGTGTGGTGGATGAAGTACCCACCACATATTGATGTCAAAATGACAGGACAGTATATATATTTTTTTATGCTCAGTCTGCCCTTTAGTTTGGGGGTGGTAGGCAGATGGAAAGGACAGGTTGGTATCAATCAAGGTACAAATTGCTGTCCAAAACTGATATAAATTTTTTTCCCCTGTCCGAGACAATGTTTTGGGGTATATCATAGCTGGCCATGCTCATATGGATTTCTGTAGTTTAACCTGTGGGCTGCTAACAGTGTGGATGAATGAATATCCTGCTGCTAGCTAATGTATTCTGAAAGCCAGCACTGCCGTCTGTCAGAATACCCAAACAGTTCTTGCATCTGATTAGACGTGTATGCTGTTTGACCAGCAGTTTTCCACCTGGCATCTTTGAAAAAAGTCAGTTGAAAAATCAACTTGTTCAAGTAGGTGTTACCGACAGGGCCACCCACAGAGCAAATTTTGGGTGATTTATCATTAAGTAGTTTTTTTTTTTTACCAGGGATGCCAGCAGCATATAGGAGGGACGTTTAGGCACATAGGCACGGGTAAAGGAAGAAATAAACCTGAAGGCCTGGACCTAGAGGACTTAAAGTGGACACAGGTCTTCCACTCTTTGACATAAGAGTGTCCTTAGGGAGGGTAGGCCATCATAGGTTTCAAGAAACCAAAAGAGTGTATTGGCAATACCTGGGTGTCTGGTCATTTTGGTGTCATGCCCTTCCAATAGAACCTTAAGACCGAGGTGCAGCAGAACAAATTACTTACCTAAAGGTAAATTAGTCAGGAAGTTTGACTTCTCCAATATAGAAATTAGATCGGTTAGGGCAAATTAGTCATGATTTGAGCAGAAGGCAGTATACTGTGAATTTCTGAGGAATCCATAAAACAAGGTTTGAAGCTACATGAAAAGACATTTGATTTTGTGCTCTTAGAGCCCGAACGATAACTATTAATGTCAAACTGGGTCAAAAAGATGAGGAATCAGCAGGCTTGTTGGGAATTAAGCCATTCATTTGCTGTTCTCTAAGCTCGTGTGGTCAGTATAAAGCACAGATAGGTGGCAAGCACCTTCCAGGTAATTACTCAGTTTCTCTAAGGCCCACTTGACAGTCAAAAGTTCCCAATTTTGAATTTTGTAGTTGAGTTCCACACTGGAAATTTTCCAGAAAAAATAGGCATACAGATGCAGCAGACAGAATGAATTTCAGCACAAATGCTGTCTTAAGTCTTTGAAAAGCCAAGATGTCCTCCAGAGGACAAAGAGCAGGGTTAGCTATCCTTTTTTTAAGGCTGTAATGAGCACAATGATGTAAATGCTCTTGTAATAAATAAGACACCTTGTAATAAGACACCTTGTAATAAAGTAACATGCTAGTGCAGGTGACCGATCACAAGTCTAGAGCCCCTAGGGTGTTGATGTTTAGGTAATGCACCTGAGCCGCTGTTGGCCAGTGCATGTGTGGAAGGCATTGCTGCCAGAGCTGGATCTGTTGCCAGGCAACAATGCATAGGCCGGGGGAATGTTGCCGTTAGCCAATCAAAGTGGAAGAGGCATTACAGCTAGAATTGGGCCGGTTTCCCAATAATGGATGTTTAGCAGGAAGTAATGTTACAGACGGGTTCCTCTAGATGCCATGAGAAAGCTCAGTTGAGGACAAGACAGGCGGCACGGGACCATGTAACAGTGATAAATGATCAACTCTCCTAACCATTGCAAAACATTATCTTTAGCAGTACAAATATGCACAGACATATAAAACCACTATTTCACACATTAAAAGGTTATGACTACTTAGGCGTGACAGCATTTTATATAGTTTACTCATGGTCTTCAAAGATTTTTTTATTGCCCGCTTTCCTCTTATTGATGAGCATCAATCCCCAAAAAAGTAAAAACCTTAAAAATGATAAAAAGGGATAGTATATTCTAACATTTTCTCATTATGCTTCTTCAGAACACAGTGCTCGATATTCCCACATGGATAGCATATGACAAAGTTCATATGATGTTAATAGGCTGGTATTATCGGCCACTACATTCCAACTAAGTGGATCTAAATTACCACTAAATATTCCACAAGGAATTAATGCTCATACTAAGCAAGGAGCAACTGGTCCTGTAGGAATATCTTGAGCATTTATATAATGCATATTAGCATCATATGAACGTTGTCCTATACAGTACTATCCCTGAGGAATACAGAGCACAGTGCCCTGAAGTTGTATTCTGAGAAAAGTTTGGTCATAAACAGTGCAAGCATAATTGTGTCTGAAAAGCAAGTGGAAGATACACCTTTTAGTTTCAAATAATCAGTCATATTTTTATATTCTTCTTAGTCTTTTTATGAAGGTTTTGACTTTTACAAATTGTTAGAGCGAAGCAGGAAATGCATAATTTTAGGTTGATTTACTAAAAGCAGTTGCACTCGACAAGAGAATTTGCTCCACAGCTTAGTAAATGAGGGGAAGTTCCACTTTTCAAAGAATAACCAATCACATGCAAGGAAAAATAAATCAGCCATTTTGCTTGCATATGATTGAATTTTGGAAGTAAGCAGAGCTTATTTGCCTATGAGTAATATACAATGTGTCGGTGAACTTAGTAGTTTAGGAGTCCATAACTTTTTTAATGGATGGGCCAAATTTTGTATATTTTTTGCGTGTATTTACCTTAATAAAGATATTGTTGTTTAATAAATCACTGGTAACTGGAATCACAACTCCTTCTGTTGAAGGGATCAATAAAGTAAAAAGGGATTTGTCCAAAATTACTGTTTGCCCCTAATCCGTTTATTAGTGACCTGTGGGGTCAACCTTCATTGTTCACGTTGTGCTAAACTCATGAAAGGTGACAAAGCTGTCTACAGGCTACAACACATAATCACTGCAATTTCCATGGTCTTCATAAATAAGCCTAGTACAGTGAAGGTTCCTTTTTTTCATATTGAGAATTTTAACACACATTGTAAATGTTAAATGGAAATCCATTTAATGGAATATGTAGCACAGAAGCAGATACTGCAAGAGCTCTGCAGGATAGAGCCTCATCCTTAGTATTTATGACTTTCTACCCTGCTTAATATAGTCGTTGCAAAGGTAATGGCCAAGGCTTTTGTTAAACAAGATCAGCTTTCAGGAAAACGTCTAACGACCATCAGAGTCATCTGGATGTGCTATACTATGTCATTTTGTGCATTAATCCCAAATTTCATTCTTACCATACAAAAGTCGAGCCTGTACATTCTATGAATCAAAAAGCTTCTAGGAAGAAAAATGCAACTGAAAAACAAATCTGAAGCAGAAATAAAACTTACTGGTAAGCTTGATGGCCTCTCTTGTATTATATTCAACTCTTCATGGTTAGTCTTTGCAGGAGCCATTGGAGTAGGTTGTGTTCTGTTTCCATAGCTTTCTGGAGGAACATCCTGAACACACAAAAGAAGTGAAACATAAATTATGCATGCCATATTTATATTTACTACTATTAGTCATCATTAGGTAATCTCTAAAAAGCCTTTTCAGAAAATAGGATTTATTATTGACACTGTAGGGTGTTTAAATACAGTTTTTTTTTTTAAAGCAAAAACTGCATAGCAATTCACCCTGTGAAAGTGCATGTGCATTTGTTCTGTGTGAATAAGGCAACAAACAAAATAAAACAAAACAACTTATGGCAGGCTATTTTCATTGATTTAAAAAGGTAAATACAGCATTCGGCCACTTGATGGTGTTAAGTAACAAAGGAAATTGCTATAATACTCAGTTCCATCTAGTGACCAAATGTGATATTTTCTACATTAAATCAAAGAAAAACATTCAACCAGCACAGAAAATAGGCTAATGACATTTTTTGCCCCATTCACATGTACATGCACTTTCATTAGGCAATTTTTTTTTATAAATACACCTGTATGTATGTAATTAAGTCTTTGAAACATGTGTAACCATGACAATGAACTTCTCTTATTTTCTCTCTTTTGGTCTGTTAAAGGATAAGTTTAACTTTTGAAAAAAATAATAAATACACATTTTTTTTGCAGGTAAAAAAATGTTCATGTATTTTATTTTTTTTTAAGAAGCCTGCAGAGTATAGCACCAGCGATCAGCAGAATTGGGGGTAGAATCTCAGACTCCTGTAGTCACTCAAGATAGCTGTCTGCCCATACCTCGTACAGGCAGGCAGTTAACAGAGCAGGGAGAATCAATGAACTACCAGAGCACTCAGCAGAGCCCTTGTAGTTCATTCAGAACTACATGCAATCAGCTGCAATGACTGACGGTACTTGTAGGCTATTCATTCACATTTAAAATTTTGACAACCGGTTTGGGGATAAGATCCCCCAACCGCTGTCACAAAGAGGAAGGGGGGGGGGGTCAGGGGTGCAGACGCAGGAACGTTACATGCTCCACCCTAAAAACATGTGAAAGTATCCCTTAAAGGATTGAAAGTGCTTTCTGCGATTTGACAGTGAGTGTTGCCACATTAGGACACAAAGGATCAATAGGTAAATATTACGCAAGAAAACAAAAACAGCTGCCACATATAAGAATATATACTCACCTTTCTCCACAGTCTTCAGACCAGACATGTGACACTGGATCTTCTTCAGTCTTCTCCCAGGGATGAGTGGTCCTCCATGATGCAGTGAGGGAAGATGTAGGGATTACCTCAATGCTGCTCTCTGCAGCAATATACTCTCCCCAGGCTTCTAAGTTGAATAATTTTGGGTGTCATTCAACCCAAAAGACTGTAGGATATTTTGTTAGGACATTTTGTAATGGAAAAAAAAGGAAAAAGTGTTTCTCTGCATTGAATAAAAAAAAAAATGAATATTGCAAAGAGAGCCATTTTTATTTCTTAAACCAACCTGGGGACTATATGACAAAATAAAATTAGCTTGGAGCTGGGCTTAGAGCTGATCTCTATCACATGTATAGCAGAGAAAAGAAAAAAAAACTGTGTGGTCCCTTATAATTTGGGAAAACCTCTAGACCTCAAAATACACCTTTTAACTGAATCCTTCTATCCAGCAAGCACAAACTCCATACAACCAGTCAACATTAAGACTTCAACAAAGATCAGTTTTGTAGAAGGAAAATAGAATAGGCAAGTTTAATACATAAAAGTGCTGAGATGGTGAAAAAGGGAACAGCATCAATCACATAACCCTTTAATGAATAAATCTGATACCTTCCATTACTTCCCTATAGAATCCATAGACACATGCATTTTATAGAATATAATAAAAATATGATACACAATTAATTTTGTTTGCCTAGATGAAGCAGATGGAATCATTCAGTTATGTCAAAAAAAGAGTGGCAGGATTTCTCACTTATTGTCATTGCATTAAGGGGGAAGGGTAAAGCCATTCTGGTTTGACGATAGTAAATAAGCTGCCACCAGCTAACAACCAGCTGGCTAATTTACATGTAGTGGCATAAGCAAGCACACAGCACTCCATGGTGATATTTAATTCACCTAGTTATATATGGAAACTGCACACTATGCTATACGTTAAAGATGCAATAGATGTGAAGTCAAGCAATGGGTGCTTTAATTAATAGCAGTCCCATCTCGCAGACCCAATAGCACAAATAAATAACAAAGGTTAATCAGCACACCCACACAACTATATAGGCTTGAGAAACATTTATACTGTTCACTCTTGTATCAGAATATAATTTTGAAATATATATATATATATATATATATATATATATAAAAATATGATCTATAGAACAGTACACATTTGGTGGACTTTTGAAGAATGGGGTATCATGAACCCCAAAATGCTGGATGGGGGACCTTTCTTCACATGTATACTGCTGTAATTTTTTTTTATTTCACATCAAATATTATAGTCTGGTGTTTCACTTTGACTGCTTAAGTATCTGTTCCTTGCACATGTTGACAATTAGCCTGTTTTTCTACAGGCCACTTACTGCCTAAGCACACATTGTGCCTTTACTGCACATTCTGTATAATTGAATGTAGATAAAGAAAGAAGTGTATAAAATAACAAGTTATGAACATTAGTAAATTGTAAACCATCTTTTAGGCTATTTCCTAACTTCAGAGATGGACCAATTTTTAATTTTAACAAACATACCAGAATGTTTTCATGGCAGTTCAATAACGTTTCTGGAATCCTCTCCCTACCTTCCACACTTCCTTCTGCGTCATAACCTTATGCCATCAACTCTGTCCTCATTGCATCTGAGCTCCTTCCCACTGCTGTAGTTGTCACACAGACAGTGCAGCACCAAGAAGTTTTGTGGCTGAGTGGGTGGCTGGGTGGGGTGGGTGCAGCCTTATGGGGAAGCTAAGACACTAGTCTCCTATAAGGTCTGCTTCCCTTGTAATTAACAGCAGGCAGCGGGTGGATCCATAGAAAATAGACAGCCTTCTACTGGCCAAGGAATCTGCCCACTGCCTATCACAAAGAAAGAGTGGGTCTGATGGGGGAACTAGTGTTTCCCAGTTTTCCCATTAGGATCCACTCACTGTCAGCGTTATTGATTGCTAGGAGGCTGTCAGCTGTGAAGCTGTGTCAACCAATGACAGGTGGGGAGCGCCTGAAGACAAGCCACTGTGTTACACAGTGTACAGAGACAGGCACTCTACACAGCTGGTCCTAATTTCCTCCTGTTTTGTTATCTATGAACTGGTCATAAATGCTGTTATGACTATGTCCAGAAGCACCATGTTATCAAAGGGGCGTTAAGAGGGCTCCTCCATTTTTCTTGGGCAGTTTATTTCCATTTTTTTTAGCTTATTTAAGATATCTTTCCATACTTTTGGACATCCTTGTTAAGTGCTGTTGGCTGTGTGTGTTTTTTTTTTTTAAACTGTACCAGTTAGAAAAAAAACTCCCTTTCTGGGGCTGCTTCTTCTGGGGTGTCTGTTCTCCATCTGGTTGGCCCTGGATAACCTTTAACTCTAGTGGAGCCAATGATACCTACTTATACTTTGTGTATCCATATGGGTTAATTGGAGAAAAGTTTCTCTTCCTCCACCCTCTCTCATTATTGGGGCAGACTCCAGTGGGGAACTCCTAGCACCCTTTGTGCTCCCTGGTTTCCTATGTTGTGGGGGTTGCTGCTGATTTATGGATACACCCCAATGGTTGGCTGATAATTTTTGTTGCTTTGTTAGCTTCTCATACTGAATTCAAAACATGTCAGAGCTCGTATGCAAAACTGTGTTAAAGGTTGATTACCATTATTTTGTAACATGTGGGGTGGTCTTGACATAACACTTAGCACTGGACCAATTAGAGCCATATAAATTGATCAGCTGAAATGTTTTATGGAGATTTTTTAAATTTAATGTTCAATAAAAAAAAAAACATTTTTGGATATTTTTAAACATTTGTGTTCAAATAGTACCTTAAAATCATAGTCCATGTTTTCTTTTTCTTCCTTAAAATTACCTTTTTGAATTTGGTGTATTAGTGGCACTTTGTAAAAGTGGCACTATTAGGAACTAACTGAATCTGCTGCATGTGTTGTAAAGCTACCGAAACAAGCAGCACAGATTTTCTGAATCTGGATTAGGCCATTTAAGGGCCATTCCACCAGAAAAGTGTCATTGGAACTTTTTTGGAATTCACCGCCAGGTGTTCTGTAGTACAGGAGGGAAGAACTAGAAAGGGCTGAAAACGCTGCAGAAGGTTTCAGTGCAAGAGAAGCAGTGTTGTCCGCTCACAAAGTTAGGAGATCATTGGATTTTTTGCAGAACAGGTATTTTGTAGCATATTTAATCTAGTCAAACTTTCTAAACAAAGAGCCAGTTTACTGTCCGTTAGAATTTCAGGAAGGAAGAGGGGGAGCAAATGTAGCTAGTGGGAGTAAAAAATGCCCCAACACAAGTAAACAATGCCTCAGGTTTGGTGGTCAATAGGAGGATTTCCCCATTCCCCATCTTTTCGGTCAGTGGAAGGAATGGCATCACATTTTTGGTGTCAGTGGGAAGAATAGCACCATGTATCAATGGGAAGAATAGTGTTTCATATCAGTAGGAAGAAAAGTACCCCAAAGGGCTGGATAAAGGCAAGCAAAAGGGACACTTTTGACCCGCAGGCCACAGTTTGCACACCCCTGATCTAGTCTATTCATATCATCTTGGTCTACCTTCAAGGACTGTTCTACCAACAGTAACCAATCTCCAAAGGGCAGGCATTGGTTCAATATAGCTCATGGACTAAATAAATACATATAGCAACAAGAAGTTCTTTCAGACACTATGGCAAAAAAAATCTACTAAAACAAAGGCAACTCTGTCCAACACACCAATATACTGTAGATCAGGAATACACAATTACACAGCCAAGAAGAATCAAGTTATTGTGGTGTGGATATATGTAGATGTAAGTATAAATGTGCCGATTCATTAAAAGAATATGGATACAAGAGACTTAAGAGCATTCGGTAGAATGTGTTAAAAATGCAGATTGTACGTATTTGAAACACCAAGTATATTGCATACACATTTGACAGATATTTGGTAAATTTTACTCCAGGCATATACTGAAAAATGCAGTAGTACTTAATTCTATAAATAGTTAAATTATTTTACCTACAACGTCCGTAAGTACCTGAATCTGTCTAGATATCATCCTTCTATCATCCCACAAAGAGTACTAGGTTTTGAAGCATGCCCATGCGCGGACAGGGAACATGCAGACAGGATGAGAGAGAAGAGTGAGCAGAGGTCATGACTTGTGTTGCTCCTCTTTTATTGCCCAACAATCAGGCTGCAGCTGGCAAGGTGATTCCACCATATTGCTTAACTGTAACAGAGAATGTGGTGTCACCCTCCAAGCTGTGCGGTCTGCAGCAGCGCATAAATCAAAACAGTGTCTGGATACAATAACTCTTCGGCAAAAAGGAAAGTTCATTATTTGACTGTTTATATAGCAGTTTTCTGTGAGTTCAGTTTTAAAACAAACTTGTGTGATTTTTTTCTGTTTGTTTGTATTGCTATTCATAGTAAGAAATACTATGTGATCATTTAACATGTGCTGCTAGTAATCAATGGCAGAGCATCAGGTGTCCAACCTGTACACAGGGCCACAATTTCAGTCCAAAAACATTTGAAAGTACAAATGTATTGTACATTTGTACAATTCTCTCCCTCCAGGGGAGAAAGAGAAAGACTCACCATCACAGCTCTCCGGAATGAGACCATTTTTAGATGTCTTGATTCGCACAGACAGCCCTTTGCTCCATCAGTGCTACGAATATATCACTCACCCTGCTCCCTTCCCGGAGTCCCACGGCTGCTTCCCCGACTCCCCTCACTCCACTCTTCCACCTGCCACCCAGCCCTGGTGCCCTTCAAAGGCTCCTCAAACACAGCGGCTTCCACTCCTGGTCACCACACAGGAGGTGGCGGGTGAAGGCAGAGCACAGGGTGCACAGGACAAAGAGCGTCCATTCTTTTGGGGGGTGGTGCCCCCCATGAAAAATGCTGCCCAAGGCAAACGCCTTGTTTGCCTCGCGATAAATACGCCCCTGATCATACATACAATCCCTGTAAGGAACCCCTGCCTTCGCAAAAGCATGGGTACAAGCATACAATTGCAAGAGCTATCACACAAAAAGCTGGCTGTGTTTTCAGGTTGCCTGCTATTTATATTAAGGTGCAAAAAAACATTACTCACAGGTATGCTTTTCAGAATGAATCCCTGTATGTGGTACATTTTTTTTTACCACGTATCACATAAGAATGAAAGCCTGTATTAAGTTGTTTTGTTCTTAGAAACATTACTGGCTGATAGAATTATAAATTATGATTTTTTTATTTTGAAAGTCTCTGTAAATCATGAAATCCACTCACAGCAGTTTGCTAAGAGGTGCTTATGTTAGGAAAGCAATATGCTAAACATCTAAACTGAATATTTATCCAGCCCACCGCCCTGTCAGCAGCCTCAAATCCCGCTAAATTCAGTTCTCGAACACCACCAAATGTAAGAAAAACAGAGGAACCATCGGGAGAGTGCAGAGAAGGCCCAATCTAAATAGAAACAAATGACATGCAACCAGCAGCATCTAAAGTGGAAAGGAATGTTCTGTTATCACAACCCCATGGCAATTCTGTTGAGCACAATGTAGTATATCAAAGTAAAAATGAATGATATTTATCTATGTAGGATTCTGTTTTCTCACCAATATTTCCTGACAATACACTTACACTTCTCGGCATATTAAAATGCAAAGGAAAAATAGGTATTTGTAGCAAATGCACATTATTTTCTTTTCAAATGCTTTGAACAATTTTCAACCTGCCCAATTTGAAAAATCAACTGCACAGATCAAGATAACAACCCCAAAAAATGTTTTTCTTGGTTTATAGCAAAACTGTTGCCTAAAATTTGGCCTAAAAATGTTGAGTATATGGCCAGTGTACTCAACAACTTTGTTGCTTTCAAGGCTTTAAGTGCAAAATCAAACATTAGGGTTAACATTAACCTAAAATGTTTCAGGTTTTGGGTGGAAATTAAATGGTTTGGATGCATTTTCACCTAATTTTTGATATTTGATTACTAACAACTTGGAAACGACAGTGGTTAAAGGTGGATTTAATGTCAATAAACTGTCACCAAACTACAGAGGGTTTGCCCAGCATAACAGGCGTGAAAGAGCAGCAACAAAATTAACACAGACCTTCCATGAAAATATGCGGCTTACTTTACTGACATTTTACTATATT
This sequence comes from Staurois parvus, assembly GCF_062004578.1. Classification (NCBI taxonomy): domain Eukaryota; kingdom Metazoa; phylum Chordata; class Amphibia; order Anura; family Ranidae; genus Staurois; species Staurois parvus. Next base: position 5,501,228 of record NW_028317877.1, read on the forward strand.
ATTCTTTATACATATTCCATCAATAAAATAGAGTTTACATTTTTTAAGCTCAAAGTATAACAAAGCAAAACTTTTTTTTAGTTTTGAATAGAGTGGAGATGAATTAGAACACCTGTAAGGTTTTTATTGCTGTCTATGTTCCATTTTAGGGAGATTCACCCTCTCTATTTGTCCTGTTTACCATTATCATTGAAAGTGAAAGTAAATGAAAATTCCAAAGTTTGGGTTGTCCCCAGAAAAGTAATACATTGCAAATCGTTCAATGGGGACACTGGTTCTGGCGACCTAGGATTCCTTAATTTGCAGGGATTTCCTCTCACTTTGTGTTTTGGCTATGAGACAGGAAGTGAAGGTATTTCACCCCAATGAGACACAGATGGCAGAAAAAAAATGGCAAGGGTTATAACTCTCCCTTACTCTATCCAAAATGTAAAAAAAAAAACCCACAAGTTTTGCCTATAGTTCTACTTTAAAGTGTAATAAACATTTCAAACACTACCTCAATACATCGATAATGCACACATTGTGCGTTATGATGCGCTGCAGAGAAAAAAGTAGAGCAGGAATGATTACTTCAATGCTGTTGTCTTTTTAAAATAAATGTTTTTTGCATTTCTTGTGTAACCAATGAAGCCTGATGTAAATGGGTCCTTAGACTCAAGGAACATCCGGTTTTCTAAATCTGTATTGTTGACATGCATTTCAATATATTGTTATGTTATTAGAGGAAAAAAAATCAGTATCATGACATATAAACAAGACATTCAATAGAACAAGCACTACAAACACATGCACCAAATATAAATAAGTAAAAGAGGGGAAACAAGCAGCTATCGGAAAAAAAACCCCACAAAAATAAAACACCTTCATTTAAAAGACTCTTCATTCTCAGCATAGACTGCAAACACATGCAACGATAAAAAAAAATGAAAATAACTCCTGTGACTGGATAATAATAAAATCACAGATGAACCATTGATTGCAGTATGCAACACACAAGCTGTAGAACTCCCTACTCTTTGATCAATGAAATCAACCATAACACCTTCCTCCTACTCTAGGATTTGGGAAGCTGTAAATCAAACGCACAGATGTATTCTTTTCTGACATTAAAAGCACGTGTTGAGATTACTCTCAAAGCTACGTCCATACACCCTATGGCTATTGGCAAGATTTCAAGGAAAGATACTTTGGCATGTAATACTAAGGGAAACCCTGACTTGGCTGAAAATTCGAACAAATAATAACAGGCGAGGACATAAAAATACAGAGCGAAAAATGGAGTCATACTAAAAATGTATTTGATTAACCTCTGATTTCCTTTATACATGCCAAAACATTTTTATTAGGCTGCTAGTTTACAACCAATTAAAGGATAGCATTATTTTATATTTTTACATATAGTCCCAACGTTTTAAAATGTTTTTCCACTTTTTAAGAAGGAATGAAGTAAATATATTTTTTATGGATTCAACAGTATCTGCAACAGGGATATTTGTATCTGTAGCACAAAAACTATAAAAAGCATTGGTGTTTGATGGCCTGTGATTTCAAAGAGTTATCCTATCAAATGCTTACTAATAAACTGAAAAAATATTTGAATATATATAATCAGTGTCTTCACTGCTGTGGTTAGAGGTGGTGCAGCCAGATTTGAGCACCAAGGATGCATGCCACCTTAGAAAAAGGCAGCCACTTAGTGGATCAGCATACTGTGTGTGGGTGTACATATTACACACTGAATTGACTTGTACAATCAAATGCCAAATAAAAAAGAATGTCTGGTGATAACATCTGCTTTTAAGTAGGGATGAACTCAGGCATGTTCAGATCCTAGTCTGAACCCACCTGAACTATCCTTCTTGGAAGTAGCAGTTTCTTAAAGTCCTGTAAATTGCAAGGTGGGGCCTCCATGGATTGGACTTGTTTTTCCAACACATCCCACAGATGCTCAGTTGGAGATCTGGGAAATATAGAGGCCAATCAACATCAGGAACATGTTCCTCAAATCATTCCTGAACCTCCGTCGGCTTGCCTTCTTCCCATATTGCATCCTGATGCTATCTCTAACCCAGGTGAGCGATGCACATGCACCTGGCCATCCACATTATGTAAAAGAAAACACAATTCATCAGACCAGGCCACCTGCTTCCATTGCCCCATGGACCAGTTCTGATGCTCAACCATTGTAGGCACTTTTGACTGTGAACACAGGTCAGCATGGGCACCGATCTGCAGCTAGGCAACAAGATGTACAACAAACTGTGTTTACCTGCTGCAGATAAAAGTGGATATCAGTCTTTATGTGTAATGAAGAACCTTGGTGAATGATTGGCAGAAAATCTTTATACCATTTGATCAGCAAAATAACACTCAAGGTCTCAGTCTCTGTCTGCCAATGTCTGCCTGCTTGCATCAGCATATGCCCGGCAAAGGCTGCTGCCCAGTGTTTTTAAGTATGAATGGAAGAAAATTAGTAGCTTAACCCTGCAATCAATTATAAAGGTAATAAGGATTCATGGCAAACATTTTTATCTCACAGACCTATCTATGCATTTATAGAAAGTCACTGAAAAACTCGAGGATGCCTCAGACTTTTGCAACTCTCACCAGGGAAAATATTATTTAATATATAATTATATAATATTTACACTGTAAACTGGATCATTATATATTATAATTAGCCAGCTTTCAAAAGGTCATCAGCCAAGTACATATAGAAGCAACTAAAGATTTGAGGTCCATGCAAAACTGCAATAATATCAATACTCAATGTGTGCACACATTACATTTTTTATAGAAAAAGTGAGATTTCTTCTTTTATTATCCCTTATTCTTTTTTATTTTTTCTTGTTTGAACCTCTATAAGCAAAATATTCTATTGCTTCCCCCAGTATGCCATGTCACCTTCACTGCTACCTGTGGAGCTGATTCAACACATTGTCCCTGTCTATGTATATGACTGTTCACACTTAAAGGTAAGATGTGACATGTCACATTATGTTTCTATTTGCCATCCATTTCTGATCCATATTCATAACAGCAGTCAGAGGTAAACATGGTCAACAAAGGTCCCCTGTGAGAGAACAATTTTTGAGCCCCCATTTGACTTGATAGATAAGAGTAGCCGGAAACTCTCTCATGGTTCCTAATATGTAATTGGTTTAAAACAGCAAACACCCCCTAGAGTCCATGTGAAACCAATAGGAAACAGGAGAAGCCTGGAAGGCCATTGTGCTGCTGTACAATCTGCATAACTAGCACATTTTTTCTTATCAAACATCTTCTGAATGGCGTTTATTGCAGTTTTTTTTTTTGCTTTTAATTATGGAGAACCATAAGTGAACCGATGTATTGGTAATAAAATAATTAGCCATGGGTTATCTTGCTGAGTTGTGAGAAAAAGAGGATTTTCCAGTCTGCTGTGGTGCAGTCACCACATGCATGTTATTGCATGCTGCATTATGTGTCAATGTGGGTTGCATTAAGGCAGCCCATTAATTTGAATGTAATGCATAATGCAATGTAATGGTGCAAAAATCATGCATGCAACGTTTTTGGCAGCTTATCATGCTGCACAGCAGTGCATTACCATGTATCGTGGCATGTTGTGACTCCCTGAGTGAGGGACACATTTAAAAGTAAAGGGGGTAGGCAAAGAACACACCCCTGCCATGCTCATATTTATGAAAAACATGAAGATGCTCAAAAAATTTAATGAAAAATTGTCTAAATCCACGTATACTTTTTTCTACCACTACTTTTTCTAGGGATTGATCACTCCTTTCCCATTGTGTTGCTTTTTTCTGCACACCATGGCACATGTATGGTCTAAACAGGGCCCTATTAAGTCCATACATGTGTGTTGGTATACAGAAAACAAAGCTCAACAGACATGGTGTGAACAAGCCCTTATATACTGTCCCTTCAAAATAACAAAATTCAATCATTTAGAGGTTGGATAAAAGGTTTAGTTTATACATCAAAGCAAAAAACGGGTCTCCTTAGAAAAAAAGAAAACAAGAGATCGAGGGATTTGGTTCCAAATGAGGGACAGTTGGCAGCTATGTATATGTTCTTCATGTGATCTGAAAAGTTTAACATGTTATATAGCAGACAAGCAGAAAGCCAAAGGGATAGTAGTCATGTTTACAAGAGTATGGAAAAATGTGTACTTTTCTTGCTTCTATTCCCTCACATTAACCACCCTGACAGCTTTTTATTTTCTCCAAAGCCAAATTCATGTGTTGAAATCACTTCAACAAGCATTCATCATCTCAAATTATCTCAGGAAGCAAAATACTATGGGATTAGCACACGTCTGGTATTGGCCAGCATTCTGTTAATTTCATTGGACTTAAAGCTCTGAAGAGAAAAATTCCTTTAATGGATGACCAGAGGCTACAGAAAACTATGTGCATTCAAAATTAACATTTAATAATACTTGAGAAGAAACAGCCCAAAGCATTTCTAACATATAAATAAAAAAAAAAGATTGAAATAGAAAAAGAAGCTGAAATATAGTAAAAACTGTAGAATAAAGCTGTTACTGAAGTCCAACATTTTAACTTGTAATTTATAAAGGAGTTTGGGAATTTGGGTGAAATAGTAACTGCGAGTTCAAAACACAGAGTCTAATTTAAAAATGATTGCTTATGGTACTTGATTCAATAAGTAGCTTTGGATGACCAAGATTTTTGGGGCACATTGACCTTTACACACTGAGGTCAGAATCGAAATGCAACATCAAAGCACATTGAATTGTTCTATGCATTCCTGTCACTTAGAACAATAATAAAAAGTAATATCGATAACAGATTGAACAACAGTTTAGATATTTCAGTAATATTCACTTTTTGTAGCTACAAAAAAACTGATACCCAACTTCAAAGACTGTTTATATTGCCATATGCCTATTCAACCTTTTATTTAGCCAACAATGAACCTCCTGTGGTATATAAATGTCCTGGAGATATTTATTTAAGACTTTTGGCTATTTATATGAAATAATTTCTTAGCAGATGAAGTCCTATTCTGCTAGCAAAACCAATCAGAGCAAAATCAATCAGGGATCATTATCTGGCCATACACATCTCAAATTTCCAACTCCTATTGAATTTGAGCTGTGGGAGGCCATGTCAGCACCACCCATCTTGACAAACTTTAATTGCAAAATTGAAGGCACCAGATGCAGTCACTGTACAAGTATTCTAAGCAGCTGTGGGCATCCCTGCTGCCTGAATACAATAACCTGCAGCAAATATTCCTCCATCCATGCTGTTTAGCATGGATAAGGTATCTATTTGATTTCTCCTGTCAGAGGTAAATGGCTGATAATCACAAGTGGTTAAAGGATAAGTTCACCTTTCATAATATGTTACACCCATATTCAGAGTGTAACAAGTAACATGATATGAACAGACTGCCCCCCCCCCCTTCGATCCCCATTGTGACGGGGGATCTTCACCTCCCCTCCTAGCTGTCACAATTTTTTTAAAATGTGACCCTGGGAGACTCCGCCCTCCCAGCCGCATTGCTCATTCACAGTATTCTGTGAATGGGAAAACTACCAGTTTTGACAGCCTTTGCGGCTGTCAGCTTGTAGTTCTCAATGAACTACCACGGCGCTCCACAGTGCCATGGTAGTTCATTGAGCCTTCATGTTGGGATGTTCAAGCAAGCAGATACACGGACAGGTCAGAGGGAGACCTGCATGGCACCAGTGATCTGCTGATCACTGGTGCAATGCTTTAGAGGCTCCAGAAGCAAAAAATAATAAATGCACATTTTTTTACCTGAAAAAAAAATATGTGCATTTATTATTTCTTGGTAAAAAGGTGAACTTATCCTTTAAGCAATCACTGTGATTAATGTAAAAACAATGTGGACCTCTGAGATAAGGTTGCAAAGTTGACCTAAATCAGCCCATTAATTTGCATAGGTGTTTCAACGTACCAAAAAGTCCAAAGGTCCACTAAAACCAAATAATTTCACTGGCCTACATGTACAACTATTGTTGTGTGCTGCAATTTATATATTTTCAAGTTCCTTTGAGGTGCCATTTAGGATAAATGGCATGCATCACACCATGCCTTCTTTGTGTGGCCTTCTTTAAGTGCATGGGGCCGCCCTTGAGGCCCTCTCTAATATAAAGTTGACCAACACTTTTCTAGCCCCTCCCAACTCAACTTAAAAAAGATGATTTGGTTGTTCTCTTTGCCCCCACTGAAGACATTTATATTCCATGCTGAAAGAATGTTATTTGTAAAACAGAGGCAGAGTACCATCTACAAGCTAAGAGTAAATAATGCCATTGTGAAGTCTTTAAGCTGACCATACATACAGGTAATGTTCTTGACATATAAACAAGCTTTTAAAAGACACAATGATCAATAGGATCAAGGCAATGTGGCCGCAAACTGCTGGTGGGTGGTTGCTTTGATCGATTTGATCACTTCTGCAATAAAAAAAACTGGAATATGAAACTCAGGAGCTCAATCAATCAAGCAGTACCTGAGGTTAGCCATGGATGTACACTTAGGTCTCATATACATCTGTTCACTGCAAGCCAACATGCATTGTGTTGCATTTGAATGTGTTTCCTAATGCACCAAAAACACTAAAAAGTTTCCTTCACTATTTTTAGCTATGCAGCACACTACGTAGCACAGCACTGCATTACCATGTGTTTAAGTTTGCCCCAGTGCAGGTGTGCTATTCGAATGGCACCACAGCCCATCAAGCTCACATGACCAAGCATTAGAGCATGGCAATAAGCTGAGTCCATCCAATGGTTCCAGCTCAAATCCCCCAAGGAGCTTGTATCAGAACCTGGACAGTGTTCCTTGTATAAATGTGGCAAACAATTACATGATGTCCAACAGAATGTTTATATATACACACAACACAGTAGCAAATTAGTAAGAAAAACAAAAAAAAAAGAGTGAATTGATAATGTCAGATAGATCCAATACAATCTTCCCATCAGCTCTTGTTTCAAGAAATATGTGTTCTAGGAGTTTACGATCAAGAGGGAAAAGACGAATCCATTTCTCTCTTGCTGGAAAGCTCCATGGGTCCACTAAAACCAAATCATTTCACCAGCCTACATTCCAATAGTTTTATTATCAAGTTAATTAATAGACTCCTGTGCTAATATCTAAATGCTAAGCAATTAATGGCAGTGAACTATAAATGGCCCTGCCTTTGCTCTCACAGCAAAACGTTATCAAGCAAATGCAATTCTATCACTTCAGTGATTTAACACGAGCCTAGCAAGGTTAATATTCCTCAGTAAATGCAGAGTGTGGCACTCTTTTAATTAACCTTCTGTGATTTAAATAGTAAGAAACAGAGCTGAAACAAAAACCTTAAAAAGAAAAAAATATATATCTTAGGAGAGAGACAGAGACTCAAGTGTTTGTGCTCTGGATTTCATGTTGACCCATTCATTTACGAGGAGTGTGCGTTTACAAATAGGCTAATTACTAGATGTGGTCTAATAGTAGTATAATGTTCTTCCATGTACAAGTTGGAACAGTCAACTGATTTAACGTTGGTATACATCTGTCAATGAACATGCATTTAGCAAGGTGATGCCAACAAACATTTTAAACCAAATATCAAAATGCAGGAAAATAATCAAATTATGTGTATACATGATACCTAGAAAAGTCATCAAAGTAACATGAATGAAGAAAAAAAATATGCATGTCTTATAATTTAAGGCTAATTTCACACCTATGTGTTGTTGGCAATATGCTGTGGTGAAAGACCCTGCCATTCAATTAGAAAGGCATCTCATCGCAAGTATAGTAGCTTGCAGCACACCCACACTGCAGCACACTACAACACACGTTATGGGCATTGCATTGCACTACATTACAAAAACTGTACAAATATAAAACTGTCTTCTTGTTTGATTTTGAATGGGTGGCCTTACAGCAATGCAAGTAAATGCACTGAATACAGGACAATAGCGCGTCATGTGAAGGGGTCATAAAGATATATCTTTCTCTTTCATCTAATTCTAGCAATTCTGTTATTCCTATGTGACCACCCCCCTCCTTAGTGTACACTGGTACACATACAAACGCAAAATACATGATACCGTGTAGGGTAGTGGCTGACTATAAACCTCCTTGTAGGAAAAAGGGTCAATTCCCTAAAGCAGGGCTTAAAATTTCAAGTCCTGAGCTACTAGCCAGGCCTTAAGAGTTACTTGCCACCAACAAACACACACAAACAGAGACACCTGTACATACACATACAGACATGTACATACACACAGCCACATACACACACACACACACACACACACACACAGAAACATATACACACACGCACAGACACACATACAGACACATGTATACACACACAGGCACGTACAGACACGCATAAACACAGATGATACATGTACATACACAGAAATATACACGCACAGACACATGTACACACACACACACACACATACATGCAGATACATGCAGACACATGTACATACACACAGACATGTACATGCATACACACATGTACATACACACAGACACGTACATGCATACACACATGTACATACACACAGACACATGTACATGCATACACACATGTACATACACACAGACACATGTACATGCATACACACATGTACATATGCATACACACATGTACATACACACAGACACATGTACATGCATACACAGAGACACACAAAACACACACCAACCCCCTCCCCCCCATAAAAAGTTGCAGTACTTCGTTGTTCACGCACAGAGCCAGGTACTGCACTCTAGGGGGAGGCAGAGAGCACAGCACACACTCCTTCCTTTGCTTTCACTGCGCTCAGCTATTGAGCAGTCTGATGGCTCCCAGTGCCAATGACAGATCCGGCCTCAGCTCCGAGACTGCTCAGCATGATGGCCCTGGGGGACACACTCGCCCACACCATAATTTCCACTCGCCATTGGCGAGCAGGTGAGTGGAAATTTCAAGCCCTGCCCTAAAGCATAACCAATGCAATATATTCATCACTATACATTACATTATCTATACATTTTTTTTTATATAACCTCATTGATTATTATGTACAAATAAAATTTCGGATTATATTGTGTTTGTGTGCACTATAATTAATTTTAGTGTATTGTACTGAAAATATTGATTTATTAAACAGTTGCACCAATCTTGTGCAACTGCCATCTTTTTATTCTACAGAGACTATGCTTTCCAAAAATATATAATATTCTAGGTTGTATGTAATTTTCTAGCCAAAAATGCAGATTTTAACATGTGGGCAAAAAAAAAAAAAAAAAGTCTGATCGTGAAGATCACAATAAAATGGCTAAAGGAAGTAAAATTTTCCGATAGGTTAAAATACAAACATTACCTCTAAAACCATTTATATAAATGTGTTGATGTTGTCACTTCAAAGATTTTTTTTTCTCTATAAACAGGTCCATTCACATAAAACTCACTCTGTGGGAAATATAAATGTCACCAGTTTCAAAAAATAGCTGTTTTAGCAAAATGTGCTACATTGCAATGCTGTCTTTTTGCAGGTGTACTTAAAAGTTGAGAGCAAAACAGCTGCAAAAGGAAAAAAAAAAAAAGAAGGCATGGACACAGTTTAATGATCCAGTAATGCCAACAGCACAGATTAGATTATCCTGGCTCAAACAAAACCAAAAATATTTCAGTTATGAGTTTTATTATATTATATATCAAAATTAAACTTATAACCAGGGGCGGACTGACCATTTGAGCACTCGGGCACTGCCCGAGGGCCCGGGGTCAGTAGGGGGCCCCATGAAATACCCCTGGTACCTTTTATAGGCTTTTTTGGGTGTGCTTTGAGTGTGGGCAAGGACACAGGGGCCCCATGATCCCCTATTGCCCGGGGGCCCCATGAGCTGTCAGTCCGCCCCTGCTTATAACAACTAACATTTAAATAAGATAACATTTAAACTGACCTCCAGGCTCTACATTTTTTCCCCTAACTCCCTCTACCTTTCTACAACAGCCATAGGCATTATTTTTCATTATCTTCTTTCCAGTGACATCATGGTTTTTGTTTATAAAGTACCATTCCCTGGGGCGCTAGGAGGAGAGATCTGCAACTACTATGTGTCTCATTCCTATGCCTTGCTAAACTACATGTTCCAATAGCCCTCAGCCTAAACACAAACAGTGTAAGGGTGGACATTTGGAAGAATAAACAGAAGTGTGGCTAATCGCTTAGCACTTCCGCCTGGCAGCACTAGGGTTGTTGGTTCAAATCCCAACCATGGCACTGCCTGGAGTTTGCATGTTCTTCCTGTGCCTGCATAGGTTTCCTCTAGGTACTCCACACTCCAAAGACATGCTGGTAGGTTAATTGGCTCCTGTCTAAATTAATCCTAGTGTGTGTATGAATGAATGTGATTTAGGGACCTTTGACTATAAGCTCCTTGATGGCAAGGGCTGGTGTGAATGTACAATATGTACAGTATGTAAAGTGATGCATAAGTTGTCAGCACTATACAAGTACCTGTAATAAATAAATAAATGAGTAGGTGGTGTGCTGAAGCTGCTGACAGAAGTAAAAATATGTACATTCCAGAATAACTAAGCCTGCGTTGCTGTTACGAGAGCCCCAAGCACTGCCCTGACAATGTCTATGCCCTTCTGCTCAGTATATCCCAGAGCTTCTAGTTATCAAGGAGCTGAGGGCACTATAAGCAAACTTATGAACATTGTCCACAGCTCTGCCACTTTGAGCAACGCCCAGCCAATTTCTTTTATACCTGTAATGTCCTCAACTCATTGGGCATTACGCTCATTGGCCACTTTATTAGGTACACCTTGCTAGTGACAAGAAAATATCCCCCACACCATTATACCACCACCACAGCCTGAACCGTTGATACAAGGCAGGATGGATACATGCTTTCATGGTGTTTACACTGAATTCTGACCGTACCATCTGAATGTCACAGCCCCCATTCTCCTCTGACATCAACAAGGCATTTTCCTCCACAAAACTGCCACTCACTGGATATTTTCTCTTTTTCGGACCATTCTTTGTAAACCCTAGAGATGGTTGTGCGTGAAATTCTCAGTAGATCAGCCATTTTTTAAATACTCAGACCAGCCCCTCTGGCACCAACAACCATGCCACGTTCACAAACATTTAAATCCTCTTTCTTCCCCATTCTGATGCTCGGTTTCAACTTCAGCAAGTCGTCTTCACCATGTCTACATGCCTAAATGCATTGAGTTGCTGCCATGTGATTAGCTGATTAGCAATTTGTGTCACCAAACAATTGAACAGGTGTACCTGATAAAGTGGCTGGTAAGTGTATGAGCTCTGGGGTATATTGAGCAGAGGGGTAGAGCTGTGGAAGATATTTCTAAGGGGTAGTTCACATCATGTCCATTGAGCAGCATTGTTATGGATAGAGCAACAAAGGCTCAATGCAAGGGTACATAGAAAACAATTGTTTTGTACATGCCCTATTCACACCATAATTCTGCACTGATGTGGGTTATGGTGCATTGTGTAAAAAGTCAGACATTATGCAATGCACCTCTCTAAACTCCATTGCAACGTGTTACTATGGTGCAAAGAGTTGAATGAAGTGCCATTTTGTGACACTTCAATAAAGTTAAAAAAAAAGAGAAAAACAAACAGTGCAATGTGTTGTAACAATGCATCGCACAACCCTTCACTGCCCCTACCCTACACAGCACAGCACACATGTATATTAGTACATAGGCTGGTGTTAGATTTCCAGAGTTATGAAAAAACTCTATTAATATTTCTAGGTTCTTGTAGATGGTTGTGGGAAGAAATCCTTATGAAAACCAGGTCAGTATGAGCAGTGTGACTTTATTTGATCACACACCAAAAATACAAAGTCAATAAAAAACAGTAAATTCAGATATATGTAGCTTACAAGAAAATAAAAATAAAGAATAAATTGCCTTGGATATTAGGAAATAATGTAGTTCCTTTGCATAGCTTAGATAGAAGTTTTCTTGGCCTAGTTTAAGAAATGACCATGTGCTATTCTTTTGTTCTTTGTCCAAGCATGTGCTTTGAGTAAGAGTGTGTGAAAAGAATGTCTCTGTGTGTGTGAGTGAATGAAGTGAAGTGTCGTCTATCTGAGAGGCTTCTGCCTCGTAGTTTGAAAAGCTGCATACTTAAAATGCATGAGAAATTAGATCCTCCCATTAAGCTTTGTTTCAAATTCGCGGGCTTCTAAACTACTCCCAAAATCACTCCTAGTTTGAATAGAAACAGATGTTCCCATTCAAACCACCAAGTCATTATCATGATTGACATATGGACCATGAGAAAGGTTTCTGAAGTTCTTATATTACATACAACTGTCAAAAACCATGATTTATGACTACAATTTAAACTCTCAGACTCATTAAACGAATTCACAGTATGGTATACATTACATGAGTATTTTAAAAGAAAACATAACTTTAAACCTCTACTGATTACCTAGACTCAAACACAAATAATTCACATCTGACCACTTACATACAAAACCTCACATTCACATCCAATTAATTGGGAATATATATTCTGCCAGCATATATTTCAAAAACTACTAAAGACCGAATTAAAGTTTGGATATTAAAAAATTAATATTACATTCCCCTCTGAAATATGAAATTCATATTAATTTATAACAAGCACACATCATTTATATCACAAACACTCAGGTTTTGATTTAGTAATCTCAAATGTATCATTATTTGTAACTGAGTCAGCATAACCAGAAAGTAGTTTCCTCTGAAGTATATCTTGTAATAGATTATCTCCTTTTCTAATTTCACTTCTAATTCGCTTATAAAAACTGTTCATTTTACACATCAAACATAATTGAAATATAATACATAATATGATAATAATAAAAATAATTATTACAGGATGTAATAAAATATTTCCTGCTGCAGATGCAATTGAAGTTTTTCCCAACATTGATACAGTACGTTTAAATTTTGACCACCAAGAATGACCTGAAAATTGAGACCATTCATGTTCTATATCTTTTAAACTCCCTTGTTCATGTTTAAATAATATTTCTGCTTTTTGAAGTTCATCTGATAATGCTATCAGTAAACCTTCATCTTTTTGAATAACATTTGCCCAATCTCTCCATGGGAATTCATCCACTTGAGATATATTGTACTGTATGGGAAGAGCACTTATATTTTTCATAAGCATGTTTGTTAAATTCATTCTCATCCCATTAACACTTATTGCTGAAATATCTCCTTCTATACAGAACAAACCTCGACTTAAATTTTCTGTATGTGTACAAGAAGAGAAGAAGGATTGAACCCTTTCTGAGTCAGACATAACTTGAAAACAAACTTTCTTTTTATCTACAATTGAGATTAACTCAGAAGTGGTTTTAACCTTTTCTATCCTTGCTGAACATAGAGTATGGTTATGGTAACAAGAATGAAATATACCTTTGTCTTGATTAGGTAGACAAATCACTTTAGACTGAAATTGTAAACATGAAGACAGATCCAATTGTTCTAACTCAAAATTATTATCAGTAAATGCAAAATCTGTATATTGCAGATGATAATATAGTAACTGTGTGTTGCTAACTGGTAATCCCAAGACAGTGATTGGAACCAACATTTGTTCTTTTCCTGCTACAGGAATCATTGAAGAACTATAACATATGTTCTGATAACATCCAATCCACTTATTTACCCACAGATCAGTATGGTTTATGGCATATACATACTCTCTTGGTAAATTTTGTACAATACCTATAGGAGTTATTCCACTTTGAAAAGCTTGAGCTATTATTTTAAAATTTGTGGAATATTCCATCTGAATTTCTAAACATGCTCTGGCTATATGGGAATGCTGTTCACTTGACATTAAATTAAGAGTAATATTCTCTAAGTGTAATATAGATGGACCCATAATATTGGCTGTTTTAATCACCATATTTTCCAATATTTGATTCAAATTTCTTTGTACTTTAATACTATTGCTTCCCACTAAACCGGCTGTCTCGAGATCAGACTTTAGTGTACTAATGTCCATGCTATTTGTAATACTACCAATAGAACCTATTCCTCCTAAAATACCTTCATCTATACCACGTTTATTCCTGTGAGGATTCCTAATATCAGTACCAAACCATCTTTCAATACCTAATTCCATGTTAACCAGATGTTCTTTACATTGTGGAAACCTTGTTGAGATTTTCCATTCTGAAATGTTAAAGTTCCACACTATAATAACAAACTTTCCTTCTCTCAACAGACGTTTGGTCTGGAAATGGTTAATTTGGAAGGGACTGGCTGGAATAAATTTCTTATCCGTACACTGAGTTCTTTTAGGGGATAGTACAATTACATTTGTATTTACACATTTCTTTGGATAATTTTCTATTGATATGCAGCATTCATATATACCTGTATCATTAATTGATATAGTGTTTTGATGATACACAAAGTTATCATTATCCCAGTTCAAATTACCAAAAATACTTTTATGGATAACATCAGTTTTATCATGAAGAAAACTTCCCAAAAATTCACCATTCCTTTTCCAAGTTAATAATGAATTTTGAGGTAGGTGTATTTGTATACTACACATCAAATTCAGATTATCCTTTCCTTCTACAAGTCTTAATGATTGAGGAGATATTTTTATCTCTGGGACAATCAAATCTACCACAGTAACAATTACTTTGACTTTAGTTTGAACCAAAGCTCTTGTCACTTGGAAATCCCATATTTTCACTATGTCCTCTTTTTCATTACCATTTATATTCAAATGTTCAGGATCAAGAAAGTGTGAATAACTTTGTAATTGATACCAAATATCTGTTTTAGAACTTCCTATATTTCCAGTATTTAACATGTCTATGGAAATATCTCCTGACCAAATAGTAGGTTCATTTCCCTTTAAAACTATTAACCAGTATCCCATATCGGATAAATTACATTCAAAGTTACTAGTTTCGTTATTGATCCTATAAGATCCTTGCATTTTAACAAATTTTGATTTAGACTCTATTTTAGCTCTAACTTCAATATCATTATTATGAACGAAATACAATTCCGAACAACAAGTTCTCCCATAACCTATGCACATATATCCTAGCAAATCTTCAGCTGTATTAATGTTACTGTCTTTAGGAAAAAATCTTTTGTTCCTAATAAGTGTAGTGTCTTTCTTATGTAGGGCTTCAGTCTTGTTAACTTCTGCATTGCTGGAAAAGTTTATGTTGTAGATTACTAATATTGTCATTGTCACTAAGAAAAAAATCGATCCTGTAATAAGTCTTTTCTTTTTACTGCTTTGATGTTCCTTATGTTCTTTTGTTGTAATGTTTATTTTTCTTTGAAATCTGCGATGCTTTGTTTCTTCCGGATTATTGAAATCCATGTCTGCAAAAGAAATGCAGTATCATTATCTCGGTATAAACAATTTGCATTGGTCACTGTGCATCCACATTGTTTGTTGTCTGCGCGCATTTTTTACTGAATTAAGAGGTCTTTGCACTTGTACCATTACTCCTTGAACATCCAAAATATCAAATGGACCTTCCCAGTTGCTTTGCCATGGTCCAGTTTTTCTGAAAGTTTTTACCATTACTTGTCCTCCTTTTTCGAACTTAGAAGAATGTGGAGGAACCATTTTTTGCATGCGAGTAGCTGCATGTGGTACAATAGTGTTCAGATTGTCTTGCAACATCTGTAACCACTTTGTTTTTTCTATTGCCTCTTTTTGCGGCGTTGACAAGAACGGTTCATGGGGAAAAACAATACGCATTTTCCTTCCTGTCATTAACTCAAAAGGAGAATACTGTGTTGCAGAAGATGTTGTACTTCTGACACTCATCAGAACCAATGGTACAGCATCAACCCAAGTATTTCCTCTGTCTAATAACATTTTTGCAATCCTTGATTTAACAGTCCTATTCATTCTTTCCACAATACCTGCAGATTGTGGATGATAGGGCACATGAAATCTCTGTTGTATACCCAAGATTTTACACATTGCCTGCATTATTTTACCTGTGAAGTGGGTTCCTCTGTCACTACTGAGGTTTGTTGGTATACCCCAGACTGGAAAAACATGATTAAGTAGCATTTTAGCAGTTGTTAATGCATCATCTTTGCGAACAGGCAAGATTTCAATCCATTTCGAAAAAACATCAACTACAACTAAAGCATACCTGTACCCATTTTTACCTGTAGGTAACGGTCCTATATAGTCTAGTTGTAATGTGGACCATGGTCCATCTGCTGGAGGAGTTCTTTGTAATGGAGGTTTTTGACCCTTTGGTCGAGGATTCACTTGAGCACAGATTAGACAAGATTGAACTACACTGTCTACTGTTTCTTCCATTTTGTCCCAGTAAAATTTTTCCTTGAGTATTTCAAGCAATCTTTGTTTACCTATGTGACCTAGGCTTTCGTGATTGTACTTTGTAAATTCTACCTGTAGATGCTGCGGTATAACAGGACGCAGAAACCCGTGTAAGTCATGAAACAAAATTCCGTATTCACATACAAAGGGAAATTTTGGATCAACCTGAGAAGCAGAAAGAGATGGATCCCTTTTCTGTTCTTCTGCAAAGGAGGGAATCTGTGTGTCTGTCTTCCTAACAACATTAACTGAGACTGGTTCAGACTGCATCACTGGTACTCCATGTAAAGCTGCTTCCTTTGCTAAGAGATCAGCTGTTCTATTGCCTACACTCATCTCATCATTGTCCTTCCTGTGAGATGGAATTTTTACAATTGCATAGGCAATAGGATTTTCCTCTGCTAGCTTAAAAATTGATTCAAGTGTCTCTTTGTGCACTAGGACTTTGTTAGATGCATCTACAAAACCTCTACGTTTCCAAATTGGTAAATAATCTGTCAGGGAACGTACAACATATGAACTGTCACTGTAGATCACTAATGGACTTCTGTTCTCTTCCTTGTCTAATGTCAACACAGTTTTTACTGCTTCAAGTTCTGCCCTTTGAGCTGAAAAATGTCCTGGCAATTTGTGCTGTATGGAATAATTACGCTCTGGATACCAAATTGAATATCCACTGTAATAATTACCTGACATACAGTATCTAGAACCATCAACAAATACAGGTTCATCAATTTTCTCTGCCTCTCTACGGAAAAGAGGAGAGGAAGTTTCTTGGACTTCACATAGACATTCATGTTCTAACCCGTTGTATTCCATCAACTGAGGTAGGACATACTTGGCATTATGTTCAACCTGTATTTGCTTAGGTGATAGAGCCAACAACCATTGAGAAAATCTTTGGTTGGAAACTCCCGGAACATTTTTCTCAAAAAGAAACTTCAAAGTGCTATGTGGAGTTTGTAGAATAATTTTGTTGAATCCTACAATATGCTCTGTTGCTTTTACTGCATAATGTACTCCCACAAGTTGTCTGACACAATCATCAAAACCTTTCTCTACTGGAGTAAGCAGACGTGAGAAGTATCCAAGACTTCTCCAGACTCCTCCCTGTTTCTGAATCAAGACAGCTGAGATTGCAGTTTCTGAAGCATGCACTTGCAAAGCAAATGGTGCTTGCTTATCAACAGTAGCCAAAGCTGGAGCTGTTTGCAAATCATTTTTCAACATCTCAAAAGCTTTTTGCTGTATTTCTGTCCAGGGACCAAATACATTTTCCTCATTGTACTTCAACAAATCATACAATGGTTTGGCTTTTTCTGCAAATGATTCGATAAAATCTCTAGAGAAATTTACCAAACCCAAAAACTGTCTCAGTGCTTTGAATGTTGTTGGTACAGGAAGTGACGCAATAGACTCAATTCTTTCCTGTAAAGGCTGTCTCTTTCCTGGACCAATCAAAACTCCAAGAAATTTTACTTCATTTTTCATGAGCTGAACTTTGCGTGTATTCAGCTTGAGACCTTCATCTTGCAGAAGTGTAAACAATTCTGCTAAGAGAGTCCTGTGTTCAGTTTCAGAATTCGTCATAAGCAAGATATCATCTACATATTGAATTAAACAATCAGGTCTAGAAAATTTAGACAAAACATTTGCTAATGCCTGATGAAATATGGATGGAGAAGAATGAAAGCCTTGAGGAAGACGATTGAAACAATACTGGACATTTTTGTGGACAAATGAAAACTTATATTGGCAACTCTCAGCCAATTTAATACTAAAAAATCCATTTGCAATGTCAAGAACAGAGAACACTTTCGCATTGGCATTTATTTGTGACATGATGTCTGGAGTTTCTGCCACAATGGGTGTACAACTTGGAGTGTATTTGTTTAGCATTCTTAGATCTATCAATAATCTATATGCACTAGGGTCATCACGCTTTGCCACTACCCACAAAGGATTATTAGTAACTGAATTAGCTTTCCTGATGATACCCTGTTCCAAAAATTCTTGTATGATTACTGATACAGGTTCATCAGATTCTGGCGGCAACTTGTATTGTTTTAATGGGGGATGGTCTTTGCCTTGAATATTAACTTCAATATTTTTGAACAATCCAGCTTCATTTTTACCTTGACTCCACAGTTTTTTGTGTAGTTGTACTAACTGTTTCAATTCCAGATTATCTCCAGTATCTGGCCATTTATAATCAGCATCAATTGCTTCTGTCAAACAGATGCTACCGACTTCACAATAATCTGTTGGGTCAATTACCATAGGCTTACGATTAGCAGAGCCCTGCCAAACAATGCCATTGGCTAAATCAAGTATCCACCCTCTTTGAGACAAAACATCAGCACCAATAATGTTCTCTGATCCTTGACAATACCAAAAATCTATTTCCATTTGCGAACATCCTGGTATTTCAAAAGACACATTTTTACATTTTTTAGCTTGAACATCACCTTTTCCATTGAAACCTACAACTGTGCATACTGTTGCATTAGATGGAATTGGTATTTTCATGCCTAAAACACTTATTTGGGCTCCACTATCCAATAAAATTGAAGATTTCTGTCCATTAATTTTAGCTTTTACATAAGGGCGGCCACACTTGTCCAAGAAAATTGGAGCTACATATTCCAGACAATGGAGTTCAACTTCCTTTTCTTTTGCTAGTCATGGTGAAGGTAATAATGGCTGTCTTGAAGTACTGGATGAATGTGAGTTGTTCACATTTCCTCCATTACTAATTGACATTTCACTAATCTCTCTGATCAGAGGAGCGTAGGGTGAAGATGACTTAACTTCCTGTGAACGAATTGGAGCTGACGGTTCAGGAGAAATAAGTCCATTTTCTTTACCCAAATTTCTCATCTGAATGTCTTTCAAAAACTTCCTACACTGCCATTTCAAATGCCCTGGTTTTGCACAATAGTAACAAGTGAGTGGTCTTTGATTCCCTTGTCTTACTCTGTCATTCCTGCGGGGGGCAGCATTTCCTGTCTTGACTTTATCCTGACTGTCAGTCTTAGGATAATTATTCTCAATTAAAGCAATTTTTGGTCTTACATTATTTAGCTTTAATTGTCTCCTAATTTTGTCAATAATATAGGCAGCGTCATCCAAATTATCCTTTTCATTAGCAATCAATAAAGATGCTGGATCAAGGTACTTAAATTTTTTTACAAAATCCTTGACCATAGCAGGGGTCTCATCTTGTAAATTAAAAATCATCCTGTATGCCTTAGAATATCTAATCCTAAAATCATATGGATCATCATTAATAGTAGCTCTTAAGGAGTCTAAAATTTCCAAACTAGGTGTCTCCTCTCCTGTTGTGAACAGTAATAACTGTCGTAGTCTATCAGTAGCATTGCTATGAATTTCTATATCATCCTCATTCATGAAAGGAGTCTTGACTAACCTACGAGCCATAAAACTGGGGATCCACAACCCAAAAATGCGATTTCTTTGCTCATCAGTTAATTGAAACCTATCACAAAAATTCTCAAAAACATCGGAATTATGGAAAGAATTTTCTCTCATGTTATATGCTGGTATATCCTTCAATATTTTCATTAACTGATCCTGAATCTGTAACTTCAACTTAGATGCTCTAGCAAGTAATTTCTGTCTCTGAACAGTAGTCTCACCACCTTCCTCATCACCCCTGGGTGAGTCCGGGATAAATGAAGCTTGGGCCGTTTCTGATTGTTTTTTCTTCGCTACCACAGCTATTTGCTTATTTTTTAATATTGCAACATTTTGAGATTCAATTTCTTGCTCAAGATGTTCAATATAGGTACAAAAAGTTTCACAATTTGCACAATTGGATTCAACAGTATCCTGCATGTCTGTACTCTGTAAGACATTTTTGCTATCTGTCTGAACAACACAAACCACATTTTTCTCTGGCAATTCAAACACCATAGAATTGAAAACTCTAACTAGCTTCACAATGTTACGCAATTTTCTTTTCATCTTATTAAACGTAAATCTAGAGCTATCAATATCAACATTAGCCTGCATACATTGATCATACATAGCTTTCCATAAACCAGTATCAGAAGCATGGCTAGCTAAACCTTGAAATTCCAATTTACTTTCATCAGCTAATGAATCAATAAATTCCATTTTTCTACTCACCGAATGTAGTAAATTTCCTCTTTTGTCCTGACTTAGAGACTTTTCTGGTCACCACTTGAATCCTCAGATCTCCACAACCAACGTTTTCCGTTCCAGGTTCTGCAATCTTTCCGAAGCTTAATCAATAGAAATAGTTCATCGCAATCCCCGCTGACGAAGCGAGGAGAAATTGAAAAAACGTGGAAAAATCGAATGGCTGGCACTCGCCAATAATGTTAGATTTCCAGAGTTATGAAAAAACTCTATTAATATTTCTAGGTTCTTGTAGATGGTTGTGGGAAGAAATCCTTATGAAAACCAGGTCAGTATGAGCAGTGTGACTTTATTTGATCACACACCAAAAATACAAAGTCAATAAAAAACAGTAAATTCAGATATATGTAGCTTACAAGAAAATAAAAATAAAGAATAAATTGCCTTGGATATTAGGAAATAATGTAGTTCCTTTGCATAGCTTAGATAGAAGTTTTCTTGGCCTAGTTTAAGAAATGACCATGTGCTATTCTTTTGTTCTTTGTCCAAGCATGTGCTTTGAGTAAGAGTGTGTGAAAAGAATGTCTCTGTGTGTGTGAGTGAATGAAGTGAAGTGTCGTCTATCTGAGAGGCTTCTGCCTCGTAGTTTGAAAAGCTGCATACTTAAAATGCATGAGAAATTAGATCCTCCCATTAAGCTTTGTTTCAAATTCGCGGGCTTCTAAACTACTCCCAAAATCACTCCTAGTTTGAATAGAAACAGATGTTCCCATTCAAACCACCAAGTCATTATCATGATTGACATATGGACCATGAGAAAGGTTTCTGAAGTTCTTATATTACATACAACTGTCAAAAACCATGATTTATGACTACAATTTAAACTCTCAGACTCATTAAACGAATTCACAGTATGGTATACATTACATGAGTATTTTAAAAGAAAACATAACTTTAAACCTCTACTGATTACCTAGACTCAAACACAAATAATTCACATCTGACCACTTACATACAAAACCTCACATTCACATCCAATTAATTGGGAATATATATTCTGCCAGCATATATTTCAAAAACTACTAAAGACCGAATTAAAGTTTGGATATTAAAAAATTAATATTACAGCTGGCGTGAATGACCCCTAAGTATGCTCATAGCATCCTCTGCTCCCTGGCAACTAGCAGCTCTGAGGTATGTTGAGAAGAGCAAAGGGGCAGAGCCATTGATAGGATAGTGCTTACAGGTTGGTCAGTGAGCATTATTTTGCAGGATTATGTGAAAATATATATCATTCAGTCCTGCCCAGCATCTCTGTTCCTTACGTCATGACATCACCTCCCTCTGTGATATCTGGAACTACAGAGGGGAGCACAAATGACATGACAAATATCAAGAAGTGGCTGTGCGAGCTTACTGTCACACAAGTTTGAAGTACTGCATTTTTCAAAACCCCTAAAGATTATTTTAATTTTGACTGCAGACAGGAAGGTCATCTGTGAGGAAAAATAAACCAAGGTAATATTAATAAGGTAATTACATATGCAATAATACTTTTTGTTTTGGATTTGTTCTATTTTAAATGGAATCTGCCATTATGAAAATATGGAAACTACCAAAACAATCTTTTTAAACTGGTTAGATATTTGAAGATAGCGGAAACATTCTTTTGCAGACATAATGCTCAGTTACCAAAAGCATAATAGATTGAGTAATTTCATTAACTAATAACAAAAGACTTTTCACTGAGAAATCACTCCACAGAATGAAACAAGCTCCGAGAAGAAAGTAGGGACTTTAATTTTGCCAAAAAAGGAGGAGATACAACCAATCATAATATAAAAAATTAAAAGAAATTTTATTCAGTACACAATAGTAAAATTACATTTTAATTAAAAGCATTCTAGATTTAAAGCCATCCCATATTTATCAAATCTTAAACACTATATTATTGTATAAGCATATAGGATCGATGCGTTTTACATAACTTGCCTCTTCAGGATCCAGAAGATACAAGTTACGTGAACGTGAAACGCGTTGATCCTCTATGCTTATACAATATTATAGTGTTTAAGATTTGATAAATATGGGCTTGCTTTAAATCTAGAATACTTTTAATGAAAATGTAATTTTACTATTTTCTTCTGTATTGAATAAAATTTCTTTTAATTTTTTTTATATGGCTGGCTGTATTTCCTCCTTTTTTTGGCACAATTAAAGTCCCTACTTTCTTCTGGGAGCTCGCTTCATTCTGTGGAGTGATTTCTCGGTGAACACTCTGTTATTAGAATATTTATTGGGATTGGTGCCAAAACAAGGAACATTGGTGCATTCTCACTTCACACAGAAAACCAAGAGGTCTGCAATTTAATTAACTACATTATTTTTATTTTTAATGATTATGGACTTTTAAATCTATTGAAATAACTGACTTGGATATTGTATTGGTTTTCACGCCTTTAAATATCACACATTTCAGACTGACATTAACAAAGTTTCAGTGAGGTGTCCATTGGGGAGAACAGGTAAAGGAACCATTTCAGGTGATAAAAAAAATAGCACTTCTGTTATCTTAAAAGAGATGAATATATGAATAAATAAATGAAACAAACTTTCAAGTGTATGTAAATCTAATTGTATAAATAAAAAATATAAGTCAATGAATAATGAACCCTCAAGAATTCAGTGCAGCTTTATCAGCTCAATACAGAAATTTACAAGTTGGATTTCTGGCAGTTGAAGAGGTGTTTTTTTTTTTTTTTTACACTTATCGAACAGACATAACAAAATCTTTTCAAATTATTTAACAGACCAAAAGCGAACAAATAAGGAGTATATTTTTAGGGTTTACACAAACTTTAAATGTCCATGTGAATTACTCAACTATGTAAATGGAACCTATAACACAGAGTTTATGTCAACACTGTGAACTAATGGCTATAAATTCTAGACATTATAGTAAGTTCTGATACCTCTAAAGAGCTTTGAGAAATTCAAAAGAATTTAAACTTCCAACACTAATAAAACTAAGAAATGGCAATCAAAGAAAAGATAAATATTTTTTTAATAACATTCATTACCTATTCACTACCTATATTATTTGGCTTTATCGGTGCAAATATCCATTGTGTCTAAATAACCCCCAACTATCTACTTGGAATAGCTCATGAAATGGTATACTGTCATCCAGGAACTATGCCTAGCTAAAACTATTCACACATCTACAGAATGATTTTTTGACCCAACATTTCTCATATCTACAGTACCACGAGGCAAATACAAAATGTGAGCACTTTAAAACTGTATGTGATGAGCATAGCACACTGGGTACCGTTCATACTTTCTGATCTTGCACATAATGAATATAGCTTACTGGACAATGCTCATACTTCCAGAACTTCTATGTAATAAACAGCACATTTGGCACTGTCCATACTCCCAGAACTTGCACATGATGGACTTAGTTCAATGGGAAACGCTTATACTTCCAGATCTTGTATGTGATGAACATAGCACAGTGGGTACTATTGATCATACTTCCAGAAACTCTATGTTATCAGGGGCAGACTGGCAACTCATGGGGCCCCCCAGCAATAGGGGATCATGGGGCCTGTGTCCTTGCCCAAACTCAAAAAAGCCTATGAAAAAGGTACCAGGGGCATCTCATGGGGCCCCCTACTAACCCCAGGCCCTCGGACAGTGTCCGAGTTTCCAAATGGTCAGTCCGCCCCTGGTTGTTATGGACATAGCACACTGGGCAAGGATCATACTTCCATTACTTGTACTTGATGAATATAGCACATTGAGTACTGCTCATACTTTCAGAACTTGTATGTGATGAACACAGCACACTGGGTACCACTTATCCTTCTTCCAGAAATTGTATGTATTGAACATAGCATAATAGCAACCATTAAAACTTCCAGATCTTGTATGTGATGAACATAGCACAGTGGGTACTATTGATCATACTTCCAGAAACTCTATGTTATCAGGGGCAGACTGGCAACTCATGGGGCCCCCCAGCAATAGGGGATCATGGGGCCTGTGTCCTTGCCCAAACTCAAAAAAGCCTATGAAAAAGGTACCAGGGGCATCTCATGGGGCCCCCTACTAACCCCAGGCCCTCGGACAGTGTCCGAGTTTCCAAATGGTCAGTCCGCCCCTGGTTGTTATGGACATAGCACACTGGGCAAGGATCATACTTCCATTACTTGTACTTGATGAATATAGCACATTGAGTACTGCTCATACTTTCAGAACTTGTATGTGATGAACACAGCACACTGGGTACCACTTATCCTTCTTCCAGAAATTGTATGTATTGAACATAGCATAATAGCAACCATTAAAACTTCCAGAGCTTGTATGTAAGGAACATAGCACACTAGGTACCGCTCATACTTCAAGAAATTGTATGTGATGAACATAAGACACTGGGTACCACTCATACATCCAGAACTTGTAAGTGAATTAAAGACCAAACTACTCTAAAAATACTATTCACAAAATAGCTGATTTTGCTAGCTGCCGGATAATAACAAATCTGTGGGAGAGGTGGAGTTACATTACATATCTTGAAATCAAACTGTTACATGCTCCATCAATCAACAGCTTTCTTGCCCTCAGGTACTGGAGCTAATTTAAAATACAGCGGCTAAAAATAGAAACACATTATGAAGAAAATAAGTGAGAGCTGAACCTCTGACACTATACAAACTAGTGCTGGAATGCACAGGTCATCATTCTTAAGGCTCATGATCCAATTACTTAATTGCAAGTCCATACTAGCTAATCAATTCGTCCTTTTTATGCAATACCAAGGAAAGATGAAGGTCTAGCTTTAACTGATTGGATTTTCCACTTACAGCAGACAAGAACCGAAATGAACAAGAAATGAAAGATGCTACTTCATGTCACTGAGAGCTCAAACTTCATTACAATTCATATTAAATCAAACTCATCACTTTGGTATCTTGAGTTACATAAACCACTGGTTTATGTTAACATATGACATGGCCCTAATCAAGAGCATATCTATATACACACAGTATGCGTAATTTCATCATTTGACATACAACCAATTCTCACTAGCTTGAGTGCTTTATTTGAAGAAATGCAAAGTTTAATAAGGACTAAATGTTCCCTATCCCTGGCTAACCTTTAGAGGTGCTGGTGTGACCAACTCCACACCTCTGCAGATAAAACTCCATTTTGAGACCATATATTTTAGTATCCTCTCTACATTATGATCTACTGTTGGAATCGAGAAGGCAAATGTCAGTCTTTTTTGCAGTTCCAGAACTGCCGTAATTTAAATAATTAGAATTTAATACATTGTCATTTTTTAGATGTTACTCTTACAGGCCATAGAGATGACCATCAGGTATCTACAAAATCATATGGTACAGACTGTATTGTTAATATTGTTTTGAAACCCTCTAGTGTTCTTTTACACAAGGGCAGTCCCTGAAGAGCAATCTGTGTAAGTTAGCTGGAATTGCTTGAAAAGTGTTCTATTTCACAGACTAGATTACATGATAGGGGTATTACAAGAGAGTTAATTGAGGCTCACCCATGCTAGAGATTTATCTCTAAGCAAAACAAACCAGATTTACTTTTCCATCCAACTGAAGAGGTATTCTCCTAATAATATCCTCATTATTGTTACTACCTGTAGCAAAGCTTGAAATTCGGTATTGTCAAGGAGAACCTGCCTGTTCTGTTTGCTGTATAAAAATCTGCTTACTTTTTTATTGGATGCTGTGTAGGAGTATGAGGGTTCCTACACTTACCATCACCTATTTATAAAGAACATCCCATCAAGGAACGCCCCAGTGGGCTCTCAATAAAAGGTTTGTCTTTTCATAGTGTGAAATAAGTTACTTTGCTCAGAAGAGGTGGAATTTTTCAAAAGAAACCCCTGACTAGTGAAACTTTACTGGATTGTCTCCCTCCCATCTTCCACACATGGCTTCATTTGTTTCCAGTGACAAATTAGAAAATGATTCCCATTAGAAAAAATCAATCAAAAATTACTGCAATAGCATGAATTACATGAATGAGTTTTATTTCAGACATGCAGGGGGAGATTTTACGAAAACTGGAGCACTCAGAATCATATGTAGCTGTACATGGTAGCCAAGTAGATTCTAACTTCAACTTATTCAGTTAAGCTTTGACAATAAAACCTGGAAGCTGATAACCCTGACAGTATATTTAAGTGACATGGAACTAAAATAAGTGAGAAATTATACACAGATACCTAAATACTGTAATAAACTAATGGAAAATAAACTCAGAGAAACTGCCCTTGAAAAAACTCACCATGGGGATGATGTATAAAAATTGGAGCAAGAAAACCTGGAAAAATCTGGAACAATTACGCATAGCAACCCATTTCATTGTTTTATTTTTCCCAATGAAATAAAGCTGAATACTTGCTGGGCAGACTATTTTACTTTTTGACAGGTTTCTTTTCTCCAATTTGTACACATCAGCTCCATGTAGATTCTCCTCTTCCAGACAGATCTGGTCTTCGTTCGCTTGACATGCTGTCGGAAAATTGCTGCGGGCTCCTGCACTGCACCAAACAGAATTCTTGGGAAAAAGAGGTGCATTGTAGGAAGTCTGTCTGGCTTGAATTTTTTTTTAAATCAGACCCATCCTCACATTGCAGAAGCATAAATCTGAATAAAATGTGCTATCTAAAGATATTTAGCTTCCTTTCTTCATTCTGTAGATTAATGTCCTCAGACATGGTGACCATTGCTGATAAAATAATCTATATACCATTTTAAAACTAGGAGTGTGCACCAGTGCATGCCCCTAGTTCTGGCATCATGATATCACTGACAGCCATGAGAGTCAATCTTTGTGATCAAATGAGGCTTTGTTTAAAAAAAAAAAAAAAAAAAAAAAAAAAAACGATCATATATAAAAACAACTTTAAAAAAATAAATTTTTTAGTACTCATGTAAAATTATTTTCTCTGCTTTCAGCTCTGTTTTAGATCAATGCTATCTCTTGCCAGATCTGATATACCCAGTTAGTTGATCTAAAGCAGAATGTGCCGTTTAATGAACAAAATTAAAATACAATTTACAATTTTTTTTCTATTTTTGATATTTTTAAAACCAGCTACCAAAAAAGCTTTATACTGTATATGTCCTTAAAAACCATGGAAAAATGTAATAGGTAGGCAAACTAGTAATGCCAAGTTAGCTGATACATACTAGCGCTGCTTAATTTGGCCTTGGCACCTAAGTTTCAATAACCTGTGACCTCAAAGTGTTAGGAAGCTAAAGAAAATTTCTTTAAGAATTGTGAGCGTGTTATGACAGAAGATACCTATCTATTTCATAGAGGATTGACTAGCAAAGACTCCTTTATCAAGTTTTTATCTTTTTCTGCTTTTAGGCATCTGTGAACTGCAAAGTTGCTCAGTGCGCTGTGCACAATTTAGCCATGTTCTGGACTGCCCTATTGACAATTCAAATTAGGATGTGGGATGAATTTGTTGCATCTCCCATTTCATCCATTGCAAAGCACCTTTATTTCAAAACCACCCCACCATTGCAAAAGCCTTTATATGTGATAGGTTGCATATTTACACCGATCAGCCATAACATTGATTATCTTGTTACAATGGCATTTTGCAATCAATAGGATATTTTAGGCAGCAAATAAATGTGCCTGAAGTTGATGTGTTGAAAGCATTAAAAATGGGCATTGCAGTTTGCTGTGTATGGGGCTGTGTAGCCACACCCCTGTCAGGGCTCCCATGCTGACCTGTGTCCACAGCCAAAAGTACCTACAATGGGCACGTGAGCATCAGAACTGGACCACAGAGCAATGAAAGAAGGTGGCCTGATCTGATCAATCACAGTTTATTTTGCTTCATGTGGATGGTCGGGTGCGTGTGTCTCTTACCTGGCGAAGAGATGGCACCAGAATGCACTAGAAGAAGGTAAGCCAGCAGAGACAGTGTAGTGCTTTGGGCAATGTTCTCCTGGGAATCCTTGAGTCCTGCCATTCATGTAGATGTTACTTGACATGTACCATCTACCTAAACATTGTTGCTGCAAAGTACACCCCTTCATGGAAACAGTATGGGGATGATAGCAGTGGCCTCTTTCAGCGCCCTGCCACACTGCAAAAATGGTTCAAGAATGGTTTGAGGAACACAACGATGAGTTTGGCCTGTAAATTCTCCAGATCTCAATTCAATCCAGCATCTGTGGGATGTGCTGGAAAAGCAAGTTCTATCCATGGAGGCCACACCTTGTAACTTAAAGGACCTGCTACTGATGTCTTGGTGCCACATACCACAGCATACCTTCTGTGGTCTAGGGGAAATCAAGACTCAATAGGTCAGGGCTGGCTTGGCATCAAAAAGGGGGCCCTACCAAATATTAGGTTGGTGGTAATAAAATTATGGCTGATCAGTGAATGACATTTCATGAATTTTAATTGCAGGAGAATCAATAATTGTACTTCAAACCATAGGCAACAGGAAGATAAACGTGCAATAAATGTTTGGTGAATGTCACATTCACTGCTTTTTTTAAACCGTATACCCCATGTGTTATTATGGAGTATAGAGAAGTGTCATACTAAATATTCACACAATTGAATCAACTGAAGTCTCACGCCTATTTACCTCTTTATATTCCTGTACCCCAACATTTGAAATTCTGACTGATCCTTGCTTGGAAAAGGTTTTATATACCTATTTATTTCACTGAAAGTATTGCTCCTTCTCATCTCTGCAGTGCTCTGTACTGGCATAGCTGAGTATCAACCACACCCCTCACCAAAAGTGTCCTCTTAATAGATTTGAGTTGCAGATACCAGTTCTCTTACTGAGTACTGATTACCGAGAGCACTGGGTCTAACTCTGGTGACTAGATAGTCATATTTCAACACCCTATGCAACTTCTTTAATGGGAAAGTGGAGACACGACTATAAAAATGGAAACTGTGCAATGTCTATCTGACTCCATAGTTATATAACTGGCCCTGTATCTATGTAACATGCCAAAACACATACCCAAGAAATATACTTAGGTTAATGTTCTTTTTCTTGCCCTTAGAAAACCTTGTTGTTCAAGCGGTGGCTATCTGGGCTTACCTGCTGGGCTTGATACCGCTGTTGAGCTTGTGACAGGTACTGACCCTGTGGCTGCGAATAGTGAGGCTGCGACTGCTGGCTGTAATATGGCTGTTGGCCTTGTTGGCAGTAGCCTTGCTGACCATACTGAGGTGGCATCTGTAAGAGACAAGCAAAGTATAGAGGAGTCAGTGGGGTGGGCTGAATCCATTATCATGTCTTGAAGATGTTTTCAACCACAATATATAACTAGGAGTTACTACAGATATAAGCCACGTTGAAGTTTTTCATCTGGTGTTGTAAGTGTCTGGTTACTTTCCACAGCACTTTGTGCATGTAGCAGCAGTTTTTTTAGCCTGTAATTCTAAAAGTCGAGGGGTTAACAGAGTTATAGTTAAAAAAAATAAATAAATAATAGAATGGACACAAGTCCCTATCTGGCGCCCTTAAATTCCGTCTGGACTGATGCTACATGGATACCCTTGTGGACTGTGATCACATGTCGACACCCACACAAAATACACCATACTATGAAATCCCACTGCACCTTAGTCCCGACACCCATTAACTCTTTCACCAAAAGAAAAAAAAATACCTGCAAATCTCCCCACCTGATAACACTATGCCTGTACTCAAAAAAAACCACTGAGCTCACTCATTCTTGATACTTCCACTCACTAGGCACTAGTCATACATGAATTTTAGCTGTTTAAAGTAAATCTACAGCCATTTTTTTTAGATATGGATAGAGTAGAGAGAGATTAGAACAGAGAGAGATTAGAAATATTTTTTTGCTTTGTGTGTCACAGTATGGTAGATCCACCTTCTATATTTGAAAATGTCCTTGAAAATGAAAGTGGGAGAAAATCCCAAGTTTGGAGTTGTCACCAGAGAAGCAACAGAAAGGAAATCTTTCAATGGGGACATTTCTCTAAATGGATATTTGCCTCCCTTTAAAGGGATTTTTTTTTACTTCCTATTGTGGTTATGGGGTGGGAAGTGAAGGGAAATGTCCTTAATGGAATACAGAAAGCAAAAAAACAGGGTTAGGGGTTACAGGGGCTATAACCCTTCAGTGCTTTAAAAAAGTAGTAGCTGGTATTTTAGTGGCAGGGATATATGAATTATGATCTATAATAATAAATACATTTAATTTCATAAACTAAAAATGCCTTTTTATTTGCGATCTGCATTTTCCCTGTTTCTTAAAATTCCAAAAAGCATATATAATTGGGTCGTTGCCATGTGGGTGAACAGATTCACAGCGGATTGACAAGCACTGAATCTGAACACTTGAGTCATGTTGTATTCAAGCTTTTAACCAATTAGTACAAAGGAAAATTTCCTCAAAGGAATCATTGAACAGAAGTGGAATGTTAAAAAGTTATGTCCCAAAAATATTCTTTGTAATGCAAGAAACTCCATAAATATGTAACATTGCTTGTGAAGCAAGAAAGCATTGATTCTCTCTAGGATATAGCCTCGGATGAATAGCTGTGCTCTCAATATCACACGGGACAGCCCAGAGCCATAAAGCACTAAAATTTAATTAACACAACATGTTTCTATGCAGTCATGCAAACTACGAAGGACTAATGTGAGTAGAAATTAAACATAAAATAATAAGAAAATTAATTAAACAACAAGATGAACTACAGCAAAATTGTATACAACATACAGTATATATACAATCATAAAGATTATTTTCTTGCTGCTGTACCCTTTATGAAATCCTTTAATGCTATGGATCACTTCATTTCATGTGAAATAATAAACAGTACAAAGAAGAGTCTTCTTTTGTACTAATTCCCAAATCTAGTTCATTTCTCTTACAAAATCAAATATTTAACATGGAATTACAGTCCAAACTTTTTTTTTATTTTTTATTTTTTTAAAGTGGGATAGGACACGTGTCAGGTTTGTATTACTGTCTGTTCCTACTGGTGAAGTACATTCTCAATTCTCATCTTGTCAACTTTGCCAGTAAACTAACTGCCACATACTGCAAAACTGTACAATCCCACACCACACAGAACAATCCGCTCTGATCCAAATAGCAGCTTCACTGACTATCACCCTATTTTTGTCGTTGCATCTTATGTGACATATTGTAAAGTAATTATTTTCAGTTTACCTCTTGGGCTCATGTTATTACAATATAATCCCAGGAATCCCAGACAACAACAAGGAAACCACAAATACAAAGTCTGGATTGGCAGTTACGCATAAGTCAAGCAAGGTTTACAGTACTATAAAAATTGATGGCGGGGGTCTGCATGGATTGAACTTTATAGAACTAAGCAGGCAGTGAAGCTACTTACCAGAACAGGATGTCTGAATGTCATCTCAAGATCTCAGAGAACCCTAAATATATACAAGCAGTAATTTTAAGAAGCATGCAAGTGGTTTGGGTTTATGGAATGACCACACTTTAGGAGGAATTGATCCCAAGCCCGCTCAGCATTGAAGTCAACAGGTAGGCTACATAAGATGCTATATATGCTTTAAAGTGAAAATGTACTTTGCCCGTACTAGATTAGTTTTGTAGAAGGGAACTAAAAAGCAACCAGTAGTTGACCTTTGCACCTCTGCCAACCCAATCTGCTACCAGAACCCCAGATTTTAAATGCCAGCTTTGATTTTCCCAAAAAGTCAAAACATACAGTGTTGTTCACACCACTTCTTTTTCCAGATGACAATACTGGGGCCTTCCAATTAGCTGCTTAGGTGTTAAGAATTGTGGGGAGGCCAGCGGAAAATCTTATGTTCCCTATACCTGTAAGCACGGTATATTTCTTGAGTGTCCTGGCAGTGGCAGGTTACCACAAGCATAGTAAGTACTGGTTCTTTATCTTCCCTTCTGTAAAGTAAGCTCACTTTAAAACGCTAATTTAACTTAAACGGAATCATGTTTAAATGCAGAAATCATTATTTCTGCCTGGCAGTACTAGGGTCATTGGTTCGAATCCCAACCATGGCATCACCTGCCTGGAGTTTGCATGTTCTCCTTGTGCCTGCGTGGGTTTCCGCCGGATACTCCGGTTTCCTCCCACACTCCAAAGACATGCTGGTAGGTGAATTGGCTTCTGTCTAAATTGGCCCTAGTATGTGTATGTATGAATGTGAGTTAGGGACCTTAGATTGTACGCCCCTTGAGGGTTAGGGACTGATATGAATGTACAATATATATGTAAAGCGCTGTGTAAATTGACGGCGCTATATAAGTACCTGAAATAAATGATACATTTAAACATTTTCATTTTTTTTTAATGTATCAATTTTTCTTGGGTCTTTCGCGATAAAAATCACAATCTAGAAATAGCACATGGTTTTACAACTGCTTTACTGTAAATAAACATCTTTGCATAGTATAGGTTCACAATTTTTGCTAGTGATCGGTGCTTATTACAGTGTATTGACAGTTACATGTTCCAATATAATTGTTATAGTACAGTTTACTGTATAGATTAGGAGATTAGGTCCTGTCCACCGAGGTTCCATACAAACGTATTGGTATCACTACCTTTTCTTCTAAGGATGACTACCTACTAACTAGCAACTACCAATTTCAACATCTGAATACAAAAGTGTGTATATCAGTTATTAAATTATCTGTTAACATACAACAGTTGCCATATTTATTCCTTCTTTTGCCATCACAAGAATACAACCTTGGTTACCTTGAAGTAATGAGTGCTCTGTAATAAGCACCTGAGGAGCCAAACCAGGTGTAGACAACCATGGATCCCATAATTTATTTGGACAACCTCTTTGTTGGAAAATTTTCTTTTCACTATAGTGGTATTAACATCATCCTTTAAAGATGTGGGAATAAGAGACATCCATTTCAGTCTTGATACAGGTGCGCTCATCATCTATTGACCCCAAATTTATATTTATATAGCGCCAACAGTTTGCTCAGCCCTTTACAATATAAAGGGAGACAATACAGCAACAATACAGTTCAATACAAGAGGGATAGGATGGCCCTGCTCCTTGGAGCTTACAATCTAGGAGACCTATATAGTTTAGGGCACTACCATAAGATATGTAGTAAGTCAGCTGGCGCACCCTGACATCTTGAGCAGTTTGGGGTATCCCTTTGGTACCACTGGAATAGTTTTAGTGGGGTGCAGTACACCCCATGAGTTATGAACAATTGCTTTACTCTCTAAATAGATACCGTAGTACCATAGGCATTATTTCTAAGGTCCTTAGCCATTTTAAAATATTATAATTTTTAATGATATTATTAGTAAATAAATGTAGTTTCCATGTGCTGTTTGGAAACAAATCTAAATATATGCAGAAGTGAATGTATATTTTAGTTGCCTTGAGCACTTTTTTTTTATACAGCCCATAACATACACAATTTTTGAAAGGGCACCGTTATCTACCCACAAAATCTTGCTTCTGAGGTTAAGTCTAGAGTAAACATTTCAACATTCAGA
Organism: Staurois parvus; assembly: GCF_062004578.1. Taxonomy (NCBI): domain Eukaryota; kingdom Metazoa; phylum Chordata; class Amphibia; order Anura; family Ranidae; genus Staurois; species Staurois parvus. The sequence goes on from NW_028317877.1 coordinate 5,535,318, forward strand.
CATTTATGAATTCCTAATAACTTTCATATTTATGCAGAAACTTCAGTATGTGTGTGTTTTCCCATAGATTATTAGGTTTTAATGAATGTCTGTTGCCATTAAAGCCACAGACATTTTATTTATGCAAGAACACCCATATGCTTGAGAAACACTATTCACTGCCTAATGCCCATATGTTTGGTTTTGATATATCCTATTTCAGTAGCAACTCTGCGGTATTATTTTAGGCAGTTAGGATAACACTTAAACCAGTGTTAAATAGACTGTAATACTTTGACAGAACATTAAACATATTTCAATAATGCCTGAATAAGTTATTTTTTATGTCTGATTTTTTTTTTTAAACTCCGTGGGAGTGAAAAATGGTATTTATCAGATCAAAAATGGTAAACCCAGACAATAAGGGCCATTAAGTACTTTTTAGACCTAAGGGAAATCTACAGCACTTTATAAATAAATATACTTCTATGTATAACTTGTGGATATACTGTATACGCACATGGAAGCAGCCATATATTCTCATTACACATGTTCCTACATTGTAAATCCAGCTTAGCAATGTTGCCTAGTAATTGCACTTTATTTTTTTCCTTTAAAGAACCTCAGGCTTGACACAAAGCAGCCTCTTTGGACATGTTTTTTGTGATGTTTCTAATTGATCTCAGTAGTGGTACAGCAGGAATGCTAACCATACTTCTTGTTATACAAATAATCACTGGAGGTGGGACCTTCAGATCTGATACACAATACTGAAAATATTGAGCGACAAGCATTTGATCTGCTCAGGTCAAATATTATGTCTGGTAAGCAACACAATAAAAACACAAATCTGTGCTTAATTAAACTATATTTGTTTGTAGTATATCTAAAGCCAACCTTTTTAGATTTGGATTGAGTAGGGAATGACTAAACCCCGTCAGTTATTTTTATTTGTCATTCCTGTCCTATTGGTGAGAATAATCTTCACTTTTTGTCCATCTCAGATAACAAGCATGAGTGCCGGTTCGTGGATTCATTGCGGTCTGAAATGCATCCAATCTGCATGACATGTGAAATAACATTGCTTCCTATGTTGCCTGTTCACGTATGTCTGGTGCACTGGCAGTGTGGATTCAATGTGGATTGAAAAAGAGTCATGTGCGATTTCTGAGCAGTGTGGTCTGGTTCATGTGCAGATTACAGGCTATTGACTTCTATGGGAACTGTTTCTTATCTGCACGTTATCAGTTGTGGAACAGGATAAAATCCTGACCTTAACCTGATCTAAACCTGTTTTGAACCTGGTGTAAACCTGACCTGAACGAATGAACAATTAGGCTCCATGCACACTGGGCGTTGTAATAAAGCTGGTAACGTTAGCTGTGTAAAGTCATGTTAAAAAAAACGTGAGTTTTTCTGTGTTTTTGTATTAGCGCTTAGCAGTGTTTTGCAGCTTTATTTCGCTTTTTTTTACCAAAAAATTTGATTTACCACATTTTTCCACGTTTTTCAGCATTAGAGCATTTTTACAGCTAAAAGAACTCTTCTAGAATCCACTACTCCTGTTTTTTTTTTCCCATCTAAAAAACGTCCCTGCCAGAAAACGTTGATTACAGTCTGTGTGTGCATGGACACATAGGATAACATGCTGGGGAGTTTACTGGCTGTAGAAAAAACGTCAAAAGCCAAATACAGCAGCTGTAAAAATGTCCAGTGTGCATGAGGACTTACTTTCAATTGTGAAATCTGTGAAATCTGAGTTTCAATCCGCACCGCACATGTGTCAATCCACACTGAAGAAGAAATCTCACTGGAATAAATATAACATTTCCCATCTCTTTCTGTTCTGGTTACAATTACAAATCTACAATTACAGTTTTGGACAATGGTCACCAGGACACATTGAGAAGGTAAATATCCATATTAGGGACACAGACAGCAATAAAAAAAAAAAGAATGTCTTGGCTTTAGATGCAATTTACAACCAGTTTCACAATGATGTGCACTGTAATGTGAGGCAATGTGTGTTGGACTCTGACATTGTAGTTGTGTTTTGGGGGAGGTCTAGCTTATCTCTAATGGCCCCCTAACATGCACACAGTAAACAAGGATCCACAGCACATACCTCTAAAATACATGTGCTTTGTTGGGTAAAAAATGGTCAGGTACATAATATATATATTTTTTGGTATGTGGACACTCCGTGAGATGTCATGAATGGGCACAGGTACCACAAAGTACATTGACCCATCGCACAATCCCATTGGTGTACGTGGACCCATTAATTTTGATGGCTATGCAGATTTCAAAATAATGCTATTTAACACATCATGTTTCAATGATTTATAATATATAGATACATTTTTTGTGTGCAGAATTAAAATCATAGCAGATGTATCTGTTGTATAGGCATTTGTATTCAATCTGGGGTATGGCTTTAGGAGTATATGCCAGAAAAAAAAAACTGGGAGCAAACATACTACTACCAGACTGGTCAGTCAATGATTGTCTGTCAAGTTTCATGTTACTCATGCTCTGTTACTTCAATTATGTAAAGCAAGTTTAAAAACTTTTAATATGTTTTTATACATACCCACAAACATACAGTATATATACATAAACATTTTGTTCTTATAGGTGCCCTGGGCAGATACCTCGCCATAAGCTTGTGGTATGTATGCCGGTCTATTTTCTTCTTCCCCTTACTGAAGCACCTAGATTGTTTCTATTGTTTGGTTCTCATCTCCGAAATTCTTTTGGACATACTATATTTTTGTGATAAATCTTTTTCAAGTTGGATTACTAGGTCTAGTCATACTTATTATAATTTAATATACTAAAGCTTTTTTGGTTGCCCCATGTTACCAGTATATCACATGCTTGCTGTTCAAGAATGGTCCATTAGGCCTGCTTAGATTTAATATCTTTATATCTCAGTTACAGACCACCCCTCTCTCCAGAGGAAGCATTTAAGCAAAACACGTTGAGATAAGAAACCGGTCCACAGTGTATCTTTCTTGCCACTAGGTCTGTATACTCCATTTTTGGTGGTTACTGGAATTTGTGTTGGTCCCTTTGGGATCTTCATTATATTATGTTACTGTGGAAGGGTTTCTAAGGGATGTTAGGTGAGAATAATCTGTATTTCGTATATATGGTGTAGACCTTGGTGTCTTGATTTTTAGCAATGATGCAACTCCTTTTTTTTTTCTATGATAAATTATTTTCAAACAATAAAGAACTGTTTTTTAATGTACATGTGATTTTTCAAATTTTTTTGAAAGATCACCCACCTTTAAGTCCCACTAGTATGTTTTTGTGTCTCGATTTTGAGGGATGATTATTTGGTAAGTTTCTTACCTTGCAGGCAGATGATGGGCCTAATTTAAAATATACCAGATACATCAAAAAGCAATTTGAAAGCTGAATGGTCTTTTTAAGGAATGACTGTATCCAATAGGCAAGTCTATGTACACAGCAAATGATCAATACCTTTATTACCTTGGACAAATAATGCGCTAGTGGAGGAAAACCTCAGCAGGGTGAATAATACTGCTCCCTGCCACCAGGTCTGAAGCCTAAGGCTACACACAAATTTCCCGGCAGCTGCCCAAAATTAGGTAAAGATCTCATTCCTTATTGTGAGAATATGAGAGCTACTTTCCCTTACTTCCTAGTGCTTCTCCAAGCTGGAGCAGTCAGTGAAGGCTGAAAAGTCTTATATGCCATCCTCCATTCTTGTTTCAAATCAGTAATTCACTGGGCAGTTAAGCTAAGACTAGGATGACTCTGAAGTCTACATCTATATAAACAACAGCAAGGGCAACCCTCTATATTTCTGTCCTCAGTAACTTACTTTACCTTTTATGCTGACACTGTAAAACAGCAGTGTTAGCAGTTTAATGACCAACTCCCAATAGTGAAGGGTTAGAACTTGTTTTTAATGCTCAGTTTCTATTTCCATATATACTCATTTTCTGTCCCATGACAAGGCCTCACAAGGACAGAAATAATGAGATGGGGACGGAGACATACATTTATTTACTAAATTTGGGAAGGGCTGAAACACTGATCACATTTTTTATAAAAAGAAAATGGTGAAAGTGGGCATAACAAGCACCACATCCCCTACATTATGGAAACATAATGATAAGCTGAAACAATATGGGACTTTTAAGGTGCTCACAGCCTCAGGAATGGACACAAATTTGTACAATACTAAAAATTTCATATTTTATAAAATTTATAGGCTAAAACTAAAGCAGTCAAAAATACAATGAAAAAGGCTACAATATGCGTTAAAGCCATATAGAGTGATCATATTGTAAGATCAAACGCTGTGGGTATCAAACCCGCTACACTGATGTGTAAATAATTAAATATTCCCATGATAGATGTTGTACAAAGTAACAACTACAACTCAGATGTTGCTGAGAAAGTGGGGGACAAAGAGAGACTGCATCTCAATGTGTTTTGAATATTTCCCTTCTTCATGAGATTTCAAGGTGCTGGTAACAAAAACATATATGCCATATTTATCAAGTTTCTATTACCACATGAATCCTCCTTTTCATGTGATACCTGCACTCTGATTGCTCACCCAGGAAGTGAGGGGAAAGCACCCCAATGAGGACAAAGACAGCAATAAAATTTAACAGCCTTAAGCTGACCATAGACGGGTCAGTTTATTTTCGTTCAACCCGTGGGTTGATCAAATGTGTGGATGGGGGAATCCTCTCACTGTGCCATCAGAATGCACAGATCAGTGCTGCAGACTATCAAGAAGAAATTTTCCAGCAAGGCAGTTGTACGGAAGTTGATAGGTATATCAACTTTTGCACAATAACAGTGCCCATACATAAATCATAATTCAGCCAGTCCCTGCAGAACTGGACAAACTTCTGGCCACACAAAAAAAAACCAAAAAAAAAAAAAACAAAGCTTTGGGTTTGAAATATCAAAATTTGGTTGGTTTATCTATATTTGGCCATCATATTCACAGGCCAGTCCAATAAAAATTCCACTATATAAAGCAATCTGAGTGCAAAATTTCAGTAGCTGTACATTGGTCTCATGTGAATTGAGGAGACTAGTATACCCATGCAATTTTTTTATTTGAACATAAGAAGCTATTTATGGCTATGAAGATGCTTACTGTAGTAGGAAAGAAGAAATCCCAAGATTCTGTACAGGCAAGCATACAGCAGGAAAAAGAAAACGCAGTGATATTCTGGTACAAGTAGTTCATTACATCCTAGGCTTTCCAATTGTTTTAAAAATGGCGGATACAAAACAACATAATTCATATTGGTCCAAATAAAGCCACAATAAGTATCCTGACACCAAGTTTAGATTGGCTTTCTTAGTCCTGTCTGCACTGGGTTGTAATACTTGCGAGTTTTGCCCAGTATACTGCTAAGAAATGACCTCAAAAGGACAGTGTACTGAGTTGCACTGTGCATATTCCATCAATTAAAAAAAACACAGACTCCTGGATGGTTGTTGATGTGTGAGTACATGTTCACCTAAGCTACAGCTGAAAAATAGTTCTCTCTTTACATGGCAGCCTTTCTATCCAGAAAAAAAAAACTGCTTAGGTCAGTGACTACATCATTCTAGAGATGTGCAGTTATTTAGAAAATTACTGAATCTTCCATACCATTATTATGTTTACGAGTATACATTGTACATGATACTATCTACAGACAATTTTCCCACTTTTATAGATACTCCCAGGAGGCTTTATGGACAGAGCTCTCACCAATCATCTGTTTAAACAATGCTATAAACCCAAATTACTTTAAGGACAGTTGCCAAAAAAAAGAAAAGAGCATCTCTTTTTTTTTCAGACATATCACTGGAAACTGCAAAGAACCGCCTTTAGGGTTAGTTTAATATCATTTTTGGCAGAGGTCCTTTATATTTGGTAAACTTAAAAAGTGATATTAGAAGTATATGCAGTGAGACAAAGCCTGGGTATGTTGACATCACACTATATAACTATATAGAGATGTATGATATACAGAGCACTCCCTAATGTTTGGCATGATACGGCTAAAAACATATTTATCTCTGCATGAAGCTTAAATGTGATATAAACACTGGTATTCAAACATAGGAAAATAGTGAAGTTCAGGATGAAGTGGGATAAAAGAAATATATTTTGCACATATCAACCAATTAGAATTCTTGTTTTTCTTTAGAAGCAGAATTGCTAAACTGACAGTAGGATGGTGACTGGTTCCATTGGGCAGCAATTACTTTGTCAGACTGCATTTTATTAGACTGTTTATATATCATACATCTCTACATCAGTTGTAAGCTGCCAAGCAGAGGTAAGGCTGCAGCCATTATATATGTTAGTTTCTGGTGAAACACAGCTCGAAGAATGCTTTACTTAAACCCCATCTCCGGGCAAAAAGAAAAAAAAACAAAACTTTTCCCATGCAGTGGGGCTGTGTCCACACTGCACAGATCAACTGTTCATTTTTGTCTTACCTAATCCTCTGATCCTCACAGTACAAGATTGGTCCCTATGACTCCTGCCCCACCCACCCACCACAGTCTAGCGATCTTGTGCGGTGGACTGTTCCTGACATCATCCAGCCAAGAGCATTCTCCACAGACCAGAACAGTCCACTGCTGGACCGTGGGGGAGCGCCGTTTTCCAGTGGAATGAAGGATCAGGTTCGTATAAACTTTAAAGTGTATGTAAGGTAAACATTTCAAATCATAATATTAATTTCCACATTGTATTTAAATTATTTCTCGTCTACTATGAATAATCTGAATGAACTTTAAAGCTGAACTCCAACTTTTGTTACACTTTACAAAAACATGTGAGGTGACTGGATGTGCTGTATAAACTGTATGTACCATACCCAGAACACAATAGAGAGTATGTCTGAGCGGCACTCAGCCATTCACAGAAAGTGATGTATTCTATCCATTAAAGCTTCCTCTAAATGGCTAAGTCAGAGGTTTTGACATCATCAACCCGCCTCTCTGACTCATGATCAATTCAGTATGTGGGCATGTGAAAAGACTACTGCCTTCTCTATGAAGTGGAAAACTTCTTTAAGCATAACAAATTTCTCAAAATTAGTCTATGGATCACTCTACAGAGATAGCTCAATAAGTGATCACTCTGAGTAATTACAATCCCACCAAAACTAGTTGATGTAGAAATAAAATACAAGACCATGTAACATAGACCATGTAACATTTGTCTATCTATAGATACATGTAAGATGATCATTGCACAATCAATGGCTATCTGCCAACGAACACACAGCTATGGATACCCTTCCATATGTAAGAGGGATCTCCTTGACTACTGATTCCTTCATCAAAGTCAGATTTTTCTGGCCTGTTGCTAATGCTAGCACAACCGTGCATAGAGAACTTCATGGAATGGGTTTCCATGACCGAGCAGCTGCATCCAAGTCTTACATCACAAAGTGCAATGCAAAGCATCGGATGCAGTGGTGTAAAGCACGCCACTGGACTCTAGAGCAGTGGCGACGTGTTCTCTAAAGTGGCAAATCATGCTTCTCTGTCTGGCAATCAGATGGACGTGTCTGGGTTTGGCGGTTCCAGCAGAACAGTACTTGCCTGACTGGATTGTGCCAAGTGTAAAGTTTTGTGGAGGGGGGATTATGGTGTGGGGTTGTTTTTCAGGGGCTGAGCTGGGCCCCTCCGTTCCATTGAAGGGAACTCTTAAGGCATCAGCATACCAAGACATTTTGGACAATTTCATGCTCCCAACTTTGTTGTAACAGTTTGGGGCTGGTCCTTTCATGTTCCAATATGATCAGAACCAGTGCACAAAGCAAGGTCCATAAAGACATGGATGAGCAAGTTTGTGGTGGAGGAACTTGACTGGCTTGGCCTGACCTTAACCCGATAGAACAACTTTGGGATGAATTAGAGCAGAGACTGCAAGCCAGGCCTTCTTGTCCAAAATCAGTACCTGACCTCACAAATGCACTTCTGGAAGAATGGTCAAACATTCCCATAAACACACTCCTAAACCTTGTGGACAGCCTTCCCAGAATATATATATATTTTAGGCACACACAATTGGATTACATTACATTTTTCAGGACAAGCTTTTGGGGTATGTCCCCTTCTTCTGAAAAATTGTATGTTAGTGCAAATAAAAAAAGGATCATGGACAGTACTCAAATCGTTTCTGTCGCTAGTGCACTAATACAGCTACAATCACCTCAAGCTAGAATTTTCTCCAAAGACTCAACTGCATAGTGCACCAGTTTTCTAGAAGATAAAAATTCTTTGACTGAAATTACTTTGATAGCGAATGATTGCATGGCTAGCATAAGCAATGATTAAAGGTTAAGTGGAGGTTCACAAAACAACAAACATACATACTAACCTCCCTGCTGCAGCATCCCAAGAACTATGCAATTACATGACCACTGATTGCTCACTGCTTTGTCTGCTCTAAACCCTGCCCCTCCAGCATTCACTAGAGCACTGCACTGGGGAGGGGTGGGAGTGGCTGGCTTAGGTTCTCAGTGGCATGCTGAGAGACCAAGCACCTGCCATTTAGGCACCTGGGTAGATCCTGACATTTTTGTTGGGATCTTTCCAGAGCCTGGAGCAACTCTGTGACATCATTTGACAATGCGCTTTAGTCCCCTGTCTGCTGATTCTGGGTCACAGAAGAGCACAACTAAATGTACTCTTGTGACCAAAAAGAGAAGTATGATCAAGAAAGCTTTGGCCATACTTCTCTTTTAAGACTTCATGCACATGGGCATATTTTCCTGTGTAGCGCAAACATGCTGTGTATTTCTGGTGCCCAGGATATTCTGGAGCTGCAAACAGCCATCTATAGACATGAATAAGTGAAAGCAGCTGTACACAGCTATGTGCCACTAATAAAGTAGCACAAGTGCACAAATGTAATGTTCCGAACACATACTACCTGCAGCTTGTTAACACTGAATGGGTGAATGCGCCCATGTGAATGAAGCCTTAGATTAATCTTTATTTTCCTAAATGCCAAGCAGCTCCTTCAAGCCAAACCTAATTAGTACAATGGTTACAAACAAGCTGCAATAGATAGTAATCGACCATTTAAAATAAATACAGAGCTTGAAAAAGCATTGGCCCCCTTCCTGATTTATTCTATTAATGGGAATTGTGTTTTCCTGTCTTCAGCCAAAATATAATATTAGATCAAGGGCTTCGGAATGAACAAATTATTCTAAGCTATATGGAAAAAAAATTAAAGATAGAAGCTGATTGATTGCAATGGGCAATGGCACCAGTTGAGATAGAACTTGTCTCAGACATTTTATTAATTCTCCCCAATGTCTCTGAGATTATGATTCATTGGGCTTAATGAATATAAGGAAGACTTCTAGGAATGCCTTTTCCCAAAGGTACATCACACTAAGGACCCTTTCACAAGGGCCAGATTAATTTTTCTCAGCAGAGGATCTGTCTGCCGATTCCCTGCTGAGCTAAGTGGAACAGACAGATGACAGGTCCATGCCTGCTCCACTTATGCAGAGCAGACAAGGACACAGTCCGCTCTGCTCTATAGGCAGTTAGATGTAAAACAGACCGGCTGTCCATTTACATTCAACTGCCCTCCGATCTGATCCACCCAGATGGAGGTATATGGATTCCCTTCCATTTGTTTCTGCTTGATTGGATTGGAGGTAGGCGGGTGTAAACAGGCCCAAGTCTGTTTACTTCCACCGCTCTATACAGGACAATGGAGGGTCTGATCGTGTCCACCTGTCCGTTTTTCAGATTGGACTGTTCACATGAAAGGGACCTAACACTTTCTGGAGATGAAGTAGTGCAGGTGCAGACTTAAATACAGATTAACTGTCTAATCATAAAAAATGTCAGCAGGTAGGATAGAAAACCCCAAAAATGGTGGGATTGTGACAGGCTAGAAGTCACTAAGGGTCTCTGCCTTCAGAAGCATCCCAGAGAACCTCTTTCAAAGTGTGTCTCTATTTCAGTGATGACTCCAGCATGGGATAAAAGTAGGCAAGTATAGCCTAAAGGGAACCTGTTTGCATACAAAAGGATGACACCCTCCAGACCTTGGCTTAAGCCTTAGGGACAAAAACCAAAGAAAAACAATCACCCTTTTCCCAGCAGGGGAAGGACTCTAAGGCTCCCTCTCCCAAGATGGGGGCTATCCCAAAAAACCTTGGACAAACAAAGAAAAGACTCTTCCAAAACGGTTCTCCCATTTTGTCAAGGTCTGGTCCAAGTCATGGGAAACAAACTGACCAGGGTTTGGCTAGCTGGCACGACCCAGTGCATCACACCCTTGACACAGGATTGTGATATGTAAATACAGGTAGCCCAGAACACCATGACAAAGAAACTTGCAGACAACAGGGGCTGGGAAACCACACATCCTTACAGCTGTAACAAAGAAAGTGAGGTCAATAACAGGCAACAAGCACCTGTTTGCATTAGGTAGGGTTGTCTCAAAATACATAACAAGTGGCAATTTTATATTTCAATGGTTTTTATTAATTTTAATCAGTATAAAACAGATGCAACAAAACACGCCCCCACCGGGGCTATCAATTGCACTGATAAGAAAAAACATAATAGAGAAACAATGCTCTAACTCCAACAAAGCAGAAGGTATGCCCACGCAGGGGCTATCAATGGCACATAAGTTACAACAACATTAATGAAACTCTGACTAGAACAACTAAAGGCAGCTGTCCACTGTCACCCAAAAACTGACAGAAAAAGGGAGGGAAAAAAAAAAAAAAAAAAAAAAAGCAGGGGTCCAAGAGCGCCACCACCGAACGCCAATGACAAACGCCATTATATCCCCATACAAGCCAGAGGGAGCGTGGGAAAGGCATATTGCAACCACGGTTCCCATATATTCGAAAATTTACGTTGGGAGTCGTTGCATATACTCGACATCTGTTCGTTGAACAAGTGGCAATTTTAAAGAATATGTAAACCCAACATCTCATATACCTGGTATGTGCCTGCTGCTTTCCTACTAAAAACTGACCACACTAGGCATGAGAGTGCAGAGCGGTCAGTTCTGCGCCTGTACTGGAACTCAGCATGCTCTCCACCAATGATTAGATCCTGCACAACCATTCACTGGGATGACCAGTGTACTGCTGTTTTCTTCCCCTAGTTCCTATGTAGTTGAGAAAAGAGGGTACGTGAGAAAAAAAAAAGTTATATGTTCATTTAGAGGCCCTCTGAATTCAAATTTGGGCTAAAGACTTGGAAACCTTCAATGTAAAGAATTTACAACAGAGATAATCAAAAAGGAGGAAGTTATTATTTCAAGGTGTCATAGGAGAGGATTTTAAAGCTGAGCACTGTCTGCGCTCTGTATTGCTCAAATGAGTGCCTTCCTTACTTTTCAATGAAATCCTAAACTGCATCAGACGCCACCCAAATGAACAGGGATTGTAATTAGTAATGCAATGAAACAGCAGATGTGGTCAGATTTTTGAGCTCCAATCAGTCCTCAACTGGCCATTAACTAACATCCTAAGAGAACCATCTATATTCCTATTAAAGTTGTTTTATAATGATTCATCTAATTCTCTCATGTCATTTCACAACAGACCTTTGTAAAATGTTTCCAGAAGCATTATTACATTTTTTACCCTCAACACTAACAAGCCATTTAATTTTCTATATTCCCTTCGTACATCAAGCTTGCTTTACACTTGCGTAAGAAAATGGTAAATTATCTATAAAAAGGTGCCATCTTTCCCCTACTGAAGAAAGTGATAAATTGAATGGCTTTGACCTGACTAGAAAGAGAGGGCAGGCATGGTAAAAGCATTTTAACACGGTACGCGTGTGTTTTGTCCCCTCTTTCAGAATTGCACAGTCAATGAGAAATAACTGGTTTGCAGTGCTCACTCCTTTCCTCTTTTCAGGGTCTGGAACTCATTTACCTTTTTGCTGCAGGTCATTCCATTAAAGCTAATTTTTGTCATACATTCCGCACTGTGGCGCTTGCAGTGACATTAAAAGGTGTCCTCATTTTGCTATCAGCTCGCTGTATACACTGTTAGTGTGGGGAAATCTAATTGTAGGCTTGTGTTGAAGGCCCTAATTACGTAGTTTTTCTTCCTACTTAAAATGTTAAAGGAGGGCGCTGTACAGTTGACTTGGAGGTGAAAATATTAAATAAATATGAGTGGGAGCATCAGAGCAAATTGTGCATGCTATAAAAGTGTTCACATTTTATACTAAAACCAAAAAGTACACTAAAGTCAGCTGCCGCTCTACATGCACATATTATATTAAAGAAATTGTACAGGTTTAACCTACGCACATATTAATAGAAAATATAATTGGCAGAAAGGACTGTTTTGATTTTGATTTTTGTAGGTAAATGAAAAAACATTGACTGTTCAATGGAATATGACAGACCATTAAAGTGTATGTAAACACTAACAATGATATTTTCTTATTTGCTTCCTTTTGGTCTGTAAATACACTATTGAAATCTTTTTCTTATATCTGTTCAATAAATCAAAAATACCCAATAACTTTGCCAAACAACTTGTGAGCTGGTAACTTCCTGTGCTTTCTGCCTGAGCACAAGGAGGGGTAATGGAAATAAGGAGAGGGCAGGAGAGGACGATGGGGAGAGGGCAGGAGAGGACGATGGGGAGAGGGCAGGAGAGGACGATGGGGAGAGGGCAGGAGAGGACGATGGGGAGAGGGCAGGAGAGGACGATGGGGAGAGGGCAGGAGAGGACAATGGGGAGAGGGCAGGAGAGGACAATGGGGAGAGGGCAGGAGAGGACAATGGGGAGAGGGCAGGAGAGGACAATGGGGAGAGGGCAGGAGAGGACAATGGGGAGAGGGCAGGAGAGGACAATGGGGAGAGGGCAGGAGAGGACAATGGGGGGAGGGCAGGAGAGGACAATGGGGGGAGGGCAGGAGAGGACAATGGGGGGAGGGCAATGGGGAGAGGGCAGGAGAGGGCAATGGGGAGAGGGCAGGAGAGGGCAATGGGGAGAGGGCAGGAGAGGGCAATGGGGAGAGGGCAGGAGAGGGCAATGGGGAGAGGGCAGGAGAGGGCAATGGGGAGAGGGCAGGAGAGGACAATGGGGAGAGGGCAGGAGATGGGGAGAGGGCAGGAGGTGGGGAGAGGGCAGGAGGTGGGGAGAGGGCAGGAGGTGGGGAGAGGGCAGGAGGTGGGGAGAGGGCAGGAGGTGGGGAGAGGGCAGGAGAGGACAATGGGGAGAGGGCAGGAGAGGACAATGGGGAGAGGGCAGGAGAGGACAATGGGGAGAGGGCAGGAGAGGACAATGGGGAGAGGGCAGGAGAGGACAATGGGGAGAGGGCAGGAGAGGACAATGGGGAGTGGGCAGGAGAGGACAATGGGGGGAGGGCAGGAGAGGACAATGGGGGGAGGGCAGGAGAGGACAATGGGGGGAGGGCAGGAGAGGGCAATGGGGGAGGGCAGGAGAGGGCAATGGGGAGAGGGCAGGAGAGGGCAATGGGGAGAGGGCAGGAGAGGGCAATGGGGAGAGGGCAGGAGGTGGGGAGAGGGCAGGAGGTGGGGAGAGGGCAGGAGAAGATGAGAAGGAAGGAGATGGGGAGAGGGCAGGAGAAGATGAGAAGGAAGGAGATGGGGAAAGGGCAGGAGAAGATGGAGAAGGAAGGAGATGGGGAAAGGGCAGGAGAAGATGGAGAAGGAAGGAGATGGGGAGAGGGCAGGAGAAGATGAGATGGAAGGAGATGGGGAGAGAGCAGGAGAAGATGAAAAGGAAGGAGATGGGGAGAGAGCAGGAGAAGATGAGAAGGAAGGAGATGGGGAAAGGGCAGGAGAAGATGGAGAAGGAAGGAGATGGGGAAAGGGCAGGAGAAGATGGAGAAGGAAGGAGATGGGGAGAAGGAAGGAGATGGGGAGAGGGCAGGAGAAGATGAGAAGGAAGGAGATGGGGAGAGAGCAGGAGAAGATGAGAAGGAAGGAGATGGGGAGAGGGCAGGAGAAGATGAGAAGGAAGGAGATGGGGAGAGGTCTGTGTTCTTTAAAATGCATCAGAAGTGTTGAAGATAGGTTTGATACCCCAGTTTTGTAAAGTATTAAAACCTCTACCACATTTTTATTACGGTTTGTGCCCCTAATAGGTGATAATAGTAGATTCACCCTGTTTGTCCTAGTGAATGTGGTCACCAATACAAAAAGTGACAGAAAATCCAAAATTTTACAGAACAAGAGGTGTAGGTAAATCTTTTACTGGGAGGCATCAGCTCTAGTAACAACTAAGAGGGGAATTCCCCTCACTATCTTCCTCTTTTGTCTACTGGACAGGAAGTGAAATCTCCTAGGGTAACTAGGGTACACAAGCAAAAAATACTGGGATTCTAACAAATACCTACTCTATTGAAAAAAAAAAAGGTTCTAAATATAGATACACTTTAAAACCGACATTTGTTGACACACTGAAATCAATACATAGAACACCGAAGATAAAATGAAAAAAATAAAAATCAAGGTTTTGCAATATGAAGGCTTTTAGCTAACAATCACAGGTGGTTACTTTTGTTCTATAGATAATAGAACAGGTCATGTGCACTCAATGAAAATGAATGAGAGAGATGGTCTATGTTCTAATATTACAGGTCACTTCTATTGTGGTAATAACACTACAACCTTAGCATCTTTCTAGATGTGTAGCACCTTAGGTCTTACCAAGATCCAATCCTCACAAAGGCAAATGTAAAACTCTTGCTGGGGATGCTTGAATTTGTACCACAAATTCTGTGTAGATGTCTGGGTAAAAAAGTAAGCCAAATCATATGAGCAAGGACATTAAACCTTCATGTGAATAGCCAGAGGGGCTATGGTTTGAGAGTAACTAATTTTTGTATGTCTTTATGTTTTGTAAAATCATACTTGACTACAGATTAAAAGAGAATCTATACTGTAAATGTTCCCCTTTATAACCCCAAGTCACAAATTTTATAGGAGATAAGACACTTCACACGCACATATTCCAATTTTAGTGGTTCGCTTACTGCTCCTATTCAATATTCTAAATGCAAATATTTTGTCTAAACTGGTTTGTTAAGGGATCCACAGCCAATATAAGCCTATGTTTGGTGTCCATGTCATTTTCATAGACCTTTAGGGCCCATTCACATTCCCAACTAGTCTCTTTGCCTGACAGCGGAGAAGTTTCTCTAAAGTGCACTGTACCGTTGTTTGTATATAACCTCTCATCCTATTGGTTACAGTGATTAGAGGCTCTGAGCAGCCCTGGGCACAGACAGCTTAGGGTTTATTTACTAAAGCTGGAGAGTCCAAAATCAGACTCCTTTCTGCATAGAAACCAATCAGCTTCCAGGTTTCATTGCCAAAGCTTCATTGAACAAGCTGAGGTTAGAAGCTGATTGGTTTCTATGCAGAAGGGAGTCTGATTTTGGACTCTCCAGCTTTAGTAAATAAACCCCCTTGTGTCCAGGGACAACGTTTCTCACTGCACACACATTGGATGCAGCTATTTGTCCAGGTTGTATGCAGTCATAGTTCAGAGTGTAGCTGCGTACTGATGCAGCGTTTAGCTACATCTGAATGCAGAAATCCAGCCTCTTCTAGCTGCCATGTAGATAAGGTCCCTAAAGGTCATACAGATGCACAAATTGCCCAGATGGATGTATAAGAATTAACATCTCACACTATGGTGTCAGATGTCAGTGATTTAAAGTATTGAAAATATTCAAGACACACAAAGCCAGGCAACTAGAGATTTTGGAAGGAGATCAGATAGTTTGCCAATATACTCTGTGTCTTTTAGTAGAAGAAGAAAGTGTCGGAATGAAAGTCTGTTAACTGTGGTGGATTTTTTAAGGTATTTTTTTTAAGTATTGAATGTGTTTGTGAGCCTTGCATGACAACAATTGAAATTACTAAAAATTGCACGTGCCAAAATAAGAATCTTCGTACCAAATAGAAGAATAGACACCAGTAAATTAATTTGAAAAGCTTGGACACAACTGAAAATCGTTAAATGCCAGATACGTTGAAGGGATAGTCTAACATTTTCCTGTGGAGAGCCATATGCCAATCTGGAAATGCCAAAGAGAAATTTTCAAGGAACCTAAATAGATAACCTCTACCGAGACAGCAATGTCAGCTTTGTAACCTCATGACTGAACATGAGTGGTGAGCGCAAGATTAAAAGGAGAGAGCTTTGGGAGTTACAAGAAAGACTGGAAGAGAGAAGACTTGCAAAAGCAACCGTGATTACCATGTGATTAGCAAGCAGCAGAAATACACGGAGGGCAACTTAGAAGGATTCTTTGAAAAACTACTAACAAGTTACATGAAGGAGAATTATGTGAACAGCTAAGAGACAGCTTCTGCACAAACAGAAAAAAGAAAGAAAATATTTTAATCCGCGTTCACCAATGACCTTGGATAATTGGAAAAAAGAAGCTGTGATGGGGGAAAAAAAAAAAAATTCAGTATTGTTGAAAACGCCCTTTAAATATGGCCATCTTGCACCCTATTTAGACATGTAGAACTAAATATAAGCTTAATACTCCACTTTGATTTGCTCATTCATTTAGAGGGCCATAAAGACCTTAAAGGACAAGTTTACTATTGTTGAACTTGACCTTAAAGAACCCCCCACCCCAAACATGGTGTTAAATGCTTATATTCCTCCCCTATCCCAGCTATCTTAATTGGGCATTTAGCAATGCTCAACCTTTCTCCCAAAAACCTCCCTGCTGGCTCCTCTTGTAGTGTGGACACATGCTGCAGCCCCATTCATTTCTATGGGTGACCTGTACTGTGGAGCACAACAGAACAGTAGGAATGAATAGGGCCACTGCGCGCATGTGCATTACTTGGCTGAGCTGGGTAAAAAAACTATTACCTTCTCTTTCATCTACCAATAAGCATCTTCCTTGGAGCCCTGCAACTAAAGTCTAGCAATTCACCGCTAATAATATATAAAAGTATTCCTTCTCCAAGCCAGGTATTTGACCAGCAAGACCAAATATAATATGAAGTTCACAAATGCATTTCCAAATGATTATACTTTATTTAATTTTATATATAATGGGGTGAAATGATACTACAGTGGCACACAATAACTAATAATTATATTAGTCTTTTTAAGCGCTCTTTTCTTGCTTTTCATTTATTTGTTGAAGGGTACAAATTGAGATATCTGAATTATTCAGATATCTGCAAAGTAAGAATTTACACACAGCATAAAATATATTAAGATAATGGGTCACATTTATCAACAGTGTTTTAAGCAGTGCACCAAGAATTCTGAATCGTTTATTGATTATGGCATATACTCCAAATTTATGAATAATTTCATGTTTAATTCACAAAGATAGTGCAGCTCGCCTAAAATTTGCAATATGCACTCAATTCCTTCATTTTGGGCAAGAGAGACTTATACCACATTATTGTTACTACAAGTTAAAAGTTATATAAATATTTAGAGAAAAAACAAAAATAAAAAGGAAAAAAAACAATTGCTTCTCTTTTCTGTCTTAAGTTTTCATATGATGCAAAACAATCAAGGACCTGGTATCACTCAAAAATACGATTGCAAACCAAAAACTTTATTTTCTCAAAGTCACAGTATGCCCACATTGGTCAGATCGTAAATTTAGGTAGCACATTACATAGTTTTTGGGGTGATCCAACTACAAAGTCATTGTGATCTTGGTTAGCACCAGAAGGTACAAGTGATATAAATCTTAGAACAAGACAAGAAAGAAGGGTAGGGAAGGGATAAAGAAAAGAATATATGAGGGGTGGGAAGAGGTAGAAGAGGAAAGGGAGGGAAATATCTTGAGACAGAGAGAAACCCCCCTAAAAACCTGGAATGTCCAGGGCTAAATTCATATAGAGGGTGTAAATAGTCAATAAACAACAATTAAAATCGAGCAAAAGATAATTAGTCACCCACAGTTCCCAAACTTTTGAGAAATATTTCACCACCTCCCCTAACATGGCCACCATTTTTTCATTACTCAGATACCAAGTCACTTAATTCTTGACTTGAGCTGTCGTAGGTTGAGCAGCTTACCAGGATGTTTCCAATGTCTGATTGGCTACTGAATGGATGGAAGTGAGCAATTTCTGAGGGACCATACACTATACCAAGGTACTAAGTTAGTAATATAGTTAGCTTCCTCCAAAAAAGAATTGATTGATCCATGAACCGTAAAGTCCCAGATGTGGAACCATTTTTTCCGAAATGGGAGTCCATTCAAGCTTAAGGAATTTGTTTCTTGAGCTGGGCTTGGGGAGGACAGCAGTTCGACAAGATGAGAGAAATTCTTCAGGTGCAAAAATGCTCAAAGCGCGTCTATAAAGGTGTTTCGATTTAAGTCTATGGAGCCAAAAATGCCTGAATATACTTGAAAACAAAGTTCATGTACTCTTTTGAACATAGGGCAACTGAACATACAAGTGTGAACAGAGAAAATTAGAAATAATTGGATTCTGCAACATCAGGCATAGGGAAACAAGAAATAAGCTATGAAAAAAAGGTGAGAATGGGAGGTTCGTGTCAAGCTATCAAATGTTGAATTTTCCCGTAAAAAAATAAATATTATGCAAAATGCTTACACTTGTATGGAAATTCATATAAAGTCAGGGCTATTGTATTGTCAACTATTGGCAAGTATTGGCAACTATACCAAAAATAAAAATTGCCTAATCAGTTTTCCAGAAATGCACAATATTAATGCCTACAATCTAATGGTTTTGAATTTTATACAACTAACAGTAACAAAGTGTACTTTCTGAATTCCTTTGCAGTTGCAATGTTTGCTGAAGAGCATTAGCAGTTTGCTGATTTTACTTGTTGCCTGGAATTCTATGGAAGATCCCCTAAGGAAGAGCCCCTGAGTCAGTTTTAGCAAAGCACAGCCTACATATTATAGTTGATTTTCCAATTACCCGGGAAGGAGATTTATTGGTGAATTTCAGGAAGGACAAAGGGAGAGCAGCTGGCTCTTTAATATGCAATCTAATAAGATGAAAACCGTTACAACATTTTCATTCAGATGCTACTAACAAAGCTGAAATGAATCCTAAGAAGAAGAAAGTTGCAAAGGGGGCTTCTAACGGAAAATTAAATTTGATGGTTGAAAACACATCAGTTTGCTAAATTCTTGAAAGTGAAAAACCCTGTTATACATAAAGAGTGAACATCTGAAATACTACTCACAACTGTTTCCTTAACTGTATGTGAAGGGTATCACCACAGATCATATTTCCCCATAGGCTGCTGAAAACTAATTTCCTACTGATCACAACATATCTGCAAAAATTAAAAAAGATCTTTCCATCAGCCCTTAAGGTATTACGTTGTCGAAGAATGTTAGACAGATAGTAAATCACCTAAGTAAAAATAAATAAAAGACAAAGAATCCTAACCGTGTATCATAATCCAAAATTCAATAGGTAGAAATAGACGACATATAATGCATGCACAGACATATTATCTATACATATATATGCACAAGCACACACAATTCATAACATCCTTGAAAAATCTGGCTTGTAGTGAAAAACTATTCTTAATCATATTTTAATATCACACTCTTACCTCTAAAGATATTAAAGAGAATGTATAGAGGTTTCCACATATTTTCTTTATTATGATCAGAATGAAACAATAGTGCAGTTTTCTTTTTTTGTCAATCTTATAAATATGAAATACCTAAATATTGTGGACTCTTATATCCAACCATCCAGGTGGAGCACTGCAAACCAAAAATCATTTCTAATATTCAAAACAAACGAATTCATCCAGCCATGCTTTCATACTTTATTTTGCTGAGAAATCACTTTCAAAAGCACCCCACTGGCATTTCTGGCTGTGTCCATCTTGAATAAGAGCAGATGATTAATGTAGCATTTACTTCCTGGAATCCATTTGCCCTTAGCTCTGGCATGCAGGCAGGAGGGATGTAGGAAAACATTTGTCTAGGCCTGGAAACCAGGAATTAACTTAAGAAATGTAAATAAAAAAAAAAAAGTTTAAGAACAATTAAATATGATATACTGTACTTTCCAATCTATTTACTAATGCTGGCTTCATGAGGATTCAAAATAGTCAATGTCAATTGAGAGTGTAAAGTTCCACTTTAACCACTTCCCGTCCGTTTATGTATATAAAACGGCCGGACGGTGGCAGTGCAGGGTCGGGTGGCCATTTGTAAATGGACTCCCCGCACCTTCTTGTGTGCGCTCCCTGGGAGCGCGCAGCACCATGATCCGACGCCTGCTGTGTCCTCTGGACACAGTGGAACACCGATCGCCGGACTGGACCTCTGTGCGAGGTCCCAATCATGTGATAACTGATTGGCCAATCAGTGATCACATGCAGAGTAGTAAGCAATATGTCACTTCTGACATCATTGCTTACTACGTGTGAAATCTGTGAAGGATCACAGAGGTCACATGGTACAAGGCTATTTACAACAGTCTTATACCATGTGATAAGCTGTGACCAATCACAGCTCACACAGTAGTTCTCAATGGCTGCAAAAATGCAGCTAGAGAGAAGGAGAAATTATTGCTTTTACAGCCTTTATGGGTGTAAAAGCAATCAGTGTAAAAAAAAAAACATCATCACCCCCCTACTGCTAGGGTGACCATATGTAAAAATAAAAAAAAATAAAAAAAAACACAAATATAAAAAAAAATGTTTAAAAATTATAATCTTTGGTTATAAACTAATTTGGGTTATTTTTTACTAAAAAAGATAACGGAATAAATTTTGGCCAAGATTTATGATGAAATACTATTTATTTGCAAAATTTTATATTTTTTGGACTTTTCCATTTACATAGCAAAAAAAAATAAAAATCCCAGTGGTGAATAAATACCACTAAAATAAAGCTTTATCTGTCTCAAAAAAATGTTAAAAAATTCATATGGGTACAGTGTTGCATAACCGCGCAATTGTCATTCAAAGTGTGATAGCGCTGAAAGCTGAAAATTGGCCTGGACAGGAAGGGGGTAAAAGTGTCCGGACTGGAAGTGGTTAACCTTCTGACAGCCCTTCCTACTTGCAGCTCCCTCTAAGGCTCCAATCAGAAAGCTACTGCTATTTTCTGTCTTAAGAAAACCCATGGTGCTCTAGGAATCTTTTGTCATGTAAACAATATTAATTTGAAAAATAAGGATTGTGTACACACAGAAACCTTAAACATTTTATAACTTTTAAAAACCTTTTTGAACATTTGGAGCACAGTTTCGGGGACACACTGCTGACACCTCTGGTGCTGGCTTATCTGAAGGGAATTAAAAAGTTTTCTGACTTGTTTAGTTGCCATTCCCCTTAAAAAGATTTTGCTTGTCATATCTACCAGTAAACATATACCCATTACATCAGTTGATCTGCACTCAACTAAAAGGTAGTTGTCCAACATTTTTGGGTTGCCTTACCATTTGAGCCAAAATTTATTTGGCTACTATTTTTAAAACACATACACAAAAAGTTTGCCCCACATCTCCTGAGAAGTGGCATCATGGCGCTGCTGGTACTGTATAGTCCTTCCCTCCATTTGAGCTATGAACTTGACCTTCAAGAAGTAACAGACTGCCCTGGGTTCTTGCTTTATGCTTTTCCTTTTCTAAAATCTTTTTCATTTTAATCTATACACTGTTTCGGAATTTGTGTCATTTGTTTTGTTTAGGTTGGTTTTATTAGTTTGAAATTTAGATCCTTAGGAATTTATTTGTAGTCTTAAGATATGTAATATCTTTTGGATATATACATCTTTTGGATTTACTGTATGTTATACTATTTTAATATTACTAGTTTGCTTTTGTTGTATTTTACTGTCCACTGTTCTATTTGCTGTTGGGCTCTTTTACATTTTTATACATTGCTTGATCCCAAATTCTTCCCAAAAAACATGCTCTAGTTTAAACACTTGAAGGGAACAGTTACATTTTTGCTATAGGTAATTCTACATTTATTACAATACTTTGGGTAGCCCAGGAAACTGATTGGTTTCTATGCACAGCTGCACCAGATTTTGCATTTTATTAAAATCAACCTCACTGCGTATGTTTTTGGTTGCATGTCCATTGTGCTGACTATTTTCATGTCTGTTATTCTACCTGGTAAATTTTTGCAGAGCACCTTGTTCTTATATTTTGAGTATTTTTTTTTAGTTAGATTTTAGCTAAAATTTTGTGTGTGGCCATGTTTTACACCATAACCCCCTTCATTTGGGCTGCTCTCCCTGGTAGACCTCCACCCCCAGGAATAACATCTTAAAGTAGCACAAGAAATTATATTTGTGGCCACAGAAGCTACAATGTAGATGCACTTTAAAATTCAACTTGTATGCAAGCAACCTAAAAAAAAAAAAAAAAAAAAAACCAAAAAAACCCATAAAAACATTATATAGCCATCACCTTCGCCAAGAAAGGTTTTCTATATGTTATCTTCTTTCACTAGTGGTTCTTGCAGAGTATCAGTTATTTAAACAGCTCTACTAAGTGTTCCTTCCAAGTGAAGAGACACTTCAGGACTTTGAAACCTGCTTAACATCAGCAAGACAGAATAAGAATGAGATAAAACAGATACTGTATGAAGCACTGAAAGCTTTCAAGACCACTGAGAATTCTTCCAGTCAGTGCATTTGGTGTAATCGAAGAAATAGTCCATCAGATTAATTTGATCCCAAACTGTAACCCACGTCTTTCTTTTTCAAGTCCACTTAGTGATAGAAAGTCAGCTTCTATGGTGTTATTCTTTCCTTTTTAATATAAAAAAAAAAAAGTCTAGCTGAAAATACACAAGATTTTCGCTGCATTATATTTTGCTGTGAAATTGACTGTAAATCCTAGTTTTCTCAAAAGGGAGTTTTTTTTTCTTGAACGATTTAAAAAAAAAAAAAAAAAACTTCATGTCTCTGGCTCTGCTTTAGGGTAGATTTGTATTAGCTTCTGTTCTGAAGCACATAAAATATGACCTTCCAAACAATAAAAATACAGCATAATGAGATGTAATAAAAGCAAAAAAGGAGGAAGAATTTGTCAAAGTACTTGAAAACAAAAATGTACGGAAATTCAAGAGGCTGAAATAACTTTCTGTGATTTTTTTTTCCTATTTGCAGTTAGTCAGCAAAGGTAATCCTATAGTTTCACAAAGAAATATCAGATATTTTTCAAAAAGTAGATTTTTTGTGAACTGGCAGCATCCACACTTAAAGCCTAAGTGTAGCCAAAATAAAAAAAAAACTGAAAAAATTAGCACAAGGGACAGCTACATTCCTGCTGCCCAATAAAAAATTTACTGAAAGTGAAAAATCAGCACAAGGGACAAAACTTACAGTCAGTAGGATGTGTTCCTTGTACTGATGTCTCTTTTAGTTGAAAGCTCCCTCCATCCATCCTACCTGCCCCCCCCCACCTTGATCTTCTGTTGTGGTGGTGGTTAATACAACTAAGGAACTGTCACAGGAAAAAGCCTGTCTATGCCCGTGTTTTACACCAAGCTGCTCCAACCAGAGAAGCCATAGTACAGCTTCTATGAATGAAACAGGATCTAAGAATGAAGTAAAGGTGGATTATCACCTCCATTCACCTCTAGATTCTGTTTCATTTATAAAAGCTGTAGTGCCAGCTTCTGTGGAGCAGTTGGGAAGAGAGGGTGAGCACGGTCTGGCACTCTTGATGAAAACCTGTGACGGCCCCTTACACAACTGCACCTGAAAATAATGGTGGTGGTGGTGAGGTGGAGGGGAGACGTGGACAGAGGAGAATTTCAACTAAAAGAAGAGGCATCAGCACAAGGGACACATCTTGCTGTCTCTAAGTTATCTCCTTGCACTGATTTTTTTTTTTTTTTATTTTGGCTGCACTTAGGCTTTAAGATGCAAGGACAGCTCAGAGAAACAATACATACTGTATTTCAGTAAAATGGTAATGATATGCAACATTAGGCATGGGAAGTCTATGTATATACACATGGACAGGGAATACACAGAAGGGTTTTAAAACAAAAAACAATTCAATCCAATTCATGGCAACACATTGAAACGTGAATTCATGACTGCCCTAGTATATGCATGAGAGTGTTACATTTACTGTGCAATTATAAGCTGCTGCTTGGGTCACAAGAATATGTGATAACCACTAATGCATATCCAGAACTATGTTGCAGATATAATGGGCTCAATGTAGAAGTTCACATTCACTTCAGTTGTTTGCAAAACCCATGGTCAGTCCTGGGACTGTAGTGGAAAAGCAGACACCTAAGATTCTCTATGACCAAAACCAGGGCCATCTTTAACGCAGGGCAAGAGGGCAAAAGGGGCAGCTGCCCTGGGCCCGGTCATTGTTCTGGGGCCCAAAGCAGCTGCCCCTTGAGCCCACGCTGCCCACAAATAGTGTCCAAGTTTTATCGGGTGCAGCCGATACCCCCACTTGCTCTCCCAGACAGGTTAATAAAAGAGGCACACTGTGACAGGGGAGAAGCACAGCTGTGGGCTGCATGGGCTACAGCCTCCCGCTTCTCCCTCTGTCAGGAGCTGCAGGACCGGAGCGACCGTGGCATGGAGTCAGGCAATGCGGCTTTCTATGTTCCCCCGCCAAGGGACATTTTCCTTCCAAAATGAATAGTCTATTTGCATTTAGTGAAACAACACAGTAGTTTCCTGTAGCATGACAGTATGATATTGATCACCTGTGGGTCGCGACCCCTTTGGGGGTCGAACAACCCTTTCAGAGAGGTCTCCTAAGACCATCGGAAAACACATATTTCCGATGGTCTTAGGAACCGAGACACCGCTCCTCTATCAGTCTCCAGGCGGGTCCGCCCACATGCAGATACGTCCACATTTCCCTGGACTGCGATGTGCGCGTGGGATGACATGCCGCCCCCTGTCATTTGGCCACATCCCCGGGATCACTCAACAGCTCCGCCTCCTCGTCAGTGATTGGCCGCTGGAACTGTAGCTCAGGAGAGGCACACAGGCGGCCAATCACTGGCGAGGAGGAGGAGCCGAGCAGCAGCACGAAGATCAAAGAAGATCGAGCAAGGGAGCGGCCGGAGAAGGAAGACAGCTGACAGGTAAGTGTCTGTAGCGTGCAGATGGTGCTGCTGCAGCCAGGTATGCTGGCTGTAGATGGGAGAGGGAGGGAGGGAGCGAGCCCAGGTTGGAGCAGGAGTCAGCAAGGTAAGTATCATTGGTGTCAGTAGGAGGAATAGTGCCCCATCATTGGTGTCACTAATACCAATGATGGGACACTATTCCTCCCACTGACACCAATGATGGGGCACTATTTCCTCCCCCCACTGACACCAACGATGGGGAACTATTCCTCCCCCCCCACTCACACCAACGATGGGGCACTCTTCCTCCCCCCACTGACACCAATGATGGGGCACTATTCCTCCCCCCACTGACACCAACGATGGGGCACTATCACCGCCCACTGACACCAATGATGGGGCACAATACCCCCCCACACTAGTATCAATGATGGGGCACTATTCCCCCCCCCCCACTGACAACAATGATGGGGCACTATTCCTCCCACGCTGACACCAACAATGTGGCACTATTCCTCCCACTGATACCAATGATGGGACACTATTTCTCCCACTGACATAAGTGATGTGGCACTACTCCTCTCACTGACACCAATGATGAGGCACTATTCCTCCCACTGACACCAATGATGGGGCACTATTCCTCCCACTGATACCAACGATGGGACACTATTCCCCCCACTGACATCAGTGATGTGGCACTACTCCTCTCACGGACACCAATGATGTGGCACTACTCCTCCCACTGCAAAATTACAGTTATGAAGTAGCAACGAAAATAATTTTATGGTTGGGGGTCACCACAACATGAGGAACTGTATTAAAGGGTCGCGGCATTAGGAAGGTTGAGAACCACTGACCTACAGTATAGTCTAATGAAACATGCAATAGTCACAGTCTTCTTTACCATGGAAGCAGTAGAGCAGTAGTTGCTTCCTTTTGTAGGTCATCAAATGAGAAATGGGTTTTTATTTTCGGTTTACAATGAAAAAAAAAAAAAAAAATCTATCAAGCTATAAAAACGCATTCAGTCTAAGATGAAAATATATATACTGTGTATATTTATGTGTAAATTAAAAACGCTGCTCTTTGTTAAGCCATCTGTGAATTGAAGCTACTCTTTAAATAATTAGTACAAAATACACATTATGCAAATGTTTTCGCAGCTAAGGCTGTGGTGCATACATGCATAATAAAAAAAGAATAGATCAGCATTTAATTATTTACAAAGAATGGGGCTCATTTATTAAAAGTATCAGTGAAACAGAAGAAATTACTTGCTTACATTAAACGATATTTACACTTATGAGTTTGGTTTTGTTTTAATTTTTTTTTAAATTAAATTTGTTTTTTTGTTTTTTGTTTTTTTGCACAGTTTTAAACACATTAAGGTAAAATGTAAAATATATAAATTATATGTTACAAACAAAGAAAATGCCTGAAGAATAGTTTGAGCCACCATGTGTCCAAGCATTGTCATTCCTCTAGATTCCTACAGCAGAAAGCCACCCCGTACCCAACTTGGTGGAAGTCTGCATGCTCACACAAAGGCATATATTTAGAAATACTGCAGCAAGGCAACTTTCCTGCTAACAAAATTACAGCAGCCAAAATGTTTCTTTTGGTCATTTTGAATTATCTTTTTTATCTTTGGAAACTTAGACTTCTGCAGTCCAGTAATCGTAGTAGTTTCATTTTTTCCCATGCATTTAGAGCAGTGTGCCAACTCATCTAGTAGCAATTCATCATTATTAATTTTGTTTGCGAACACTTTGTTTAACATATGTCTCAAACCTGGAGCCAAGAAACTGCATATTAGGCTATTTCCTGCCTTGAGCACTGTGAGGTTTACTTGCGTAAAATGTCTAGTAAACCTTATATTTCACCACGACATACACAGAATACTGATCTAACAAGTCCAATAGATGAATATTACCACTAGAAAATCACAAAAAAATGTTGGCATTAACATGCAGCTTTAACTGAGAGATTGCCAATCTTTGATTTCCAACTACATGCAAACATGACTATATAATGTATATAATACACTCATCAGCCTCTTTATTAGTTATACCTGTTCAACTGCCTGGTAACACAAATTGCTAATCAGCCAATCGCATGGCAGTAACTCAATGCATTTAGGCATCTAGGCATGATGAAGACGACTTGCTGAAATTCAAACTGAGCATCAGAATAGGGAAGAAAGGGGATTTAA
Source organism: Staurois parvus (assembly GCF_062004578.1). Classification (NCBI taxonomy): domain Eukaryota; kingdom Metazoa; phylum Chordata; class Amphibia; order Anura; family Ranidae; genus Staurois; species Staurois parvus. The sequence continues at coordinate 5,562,588 of NW_028317877.1, forward strand.
GTTACGTTGAATGTGGCATGGTTGTTGATGCCAGACAGGCTGGCCTGACTATTTCAAAAACTGCCAATTTACTGGGATTTTCATCCAAGCATCTCTAGGGTTTACAAAGAATGGTCCGAAAAAGAGAAAATATCCAGTGAGCGGCAGTTGTGTGGACGAAAATGCCTTTTTGATGTCAGAGGAGAATGGGCAGACTGGTCCAAGATGATAGAAAGGCAACATTAACTGAAATAACCACTCGTTACAACCAAGGTATGCAGAATACTATCCCTGAATACACATGTCGAACCTTGAAGCAGATGGGCTACAGCAGCAGAAGACTATACTGGGTGCCACTCCTGTCAGCTAATCACAGGAAATGGAGGATACAATTTGCACAGGTTCAACACAATTGAATAGAAGACTGGAAAAACATTGCCTGGTCTGATGAGTCCTCTGGTTTCAGTTGCAACATTCAGATGGTAGTGTTAGAATTTGGCACGTGGGGGATATTTTCTTGGCACACTTTGGGCTCCTTACTACCAATTGAGAATCGTTTAAACATCACGGTCTACCTGAGTATTGTTGCTGACCATGCCCATCCATTTTTGATGGCTACTTCCAGCAAGATAATGCACCATTTCACAAAGCTCAAATCATCTCAAACTGGTTTCTTGAACATGACATCACTGTACTCCAATGTCCCCCACAGTCACCAGATCTCAATCCAATAGAGCACCTTTGGGATGTGCTGGAATGGGAGATTTGCATAGTGGATGTGCAGTCAACAAATCTGCAGCAACTGCGTGATGCTATCTTGTCAAAATGGACCAAAGTCTCTGGGGAATGTTTCCAACACATTGTTGAATCTATGCCATGAAGAATTAAGGCAGTTCTGAAGGTAAAAGGGGGTCCAACCAGGTACCAGCAAGGTGTACCTAATAAAGTGGCCAGTGAGTCTATATGTATATTGATCCATACTATAGGAGTCTAAAATGTACTCTACAAGATAAAAACATTCAACAGGTGCATACAGCTTAAAAGTGATATGTTAGGTAGAGTACAAACATCTATGGGGCTTTCTAGTTCAACATAAGAACACCTTCATATCATGAATTTATAATTGAAGTATACATAAAGACAAACTTTTTTTTTGTTCATTTTAGATAGAACCCTGATTTTTATTGTTGTTTGTGCCCCCAGTATCAATCAATCTTAATGACCATTGTCTCGGACACAAAGTGAAAAAACATCTAAAAGTTAAGTTGCGACAGGAACAGATAGTAAGGGGAAATCTTCCAATGGGGACACCTGTTTTGGTGACAACTAACAGGATATATCCCCTTGCTTTGGAGAGATCTCCTACTTCCTGTTGTGTACCTGGGATAGGAAGTGAAATCTTCCCGATATGATAAACAGAAAAAAAAAAATGGATAAGGGTCTTAACCATTCCCTACTTTGTTCTATATGTAAAAAAAAATGGCTTTCAAACACTTTAATAAGAAGACAATCAACAGAAACTTCGTTTTTAATACAACGTTTGTATATATAAGTAGTACAGTACACTATACTGATAAAACAACTGATATTACTTGATACCATTCAGAAAATGGAAAAAAAAAAAAAGTAAAACAACTGAGCAATTTTATTCCACCTGCATGAACTTACACCTAGTAAATAAATCTCTAAAAGTCAGTCCTTTGAATCGTTATTATGAATCAGTTAATAGGAGGAATGATGCAGAAAAGAGACAGCTGGATGTTACTTACCCTTGGGGTATAATCACAGAAACCATTTTATTGGGATATGCTCCTATTTTTTTCTGTGCAGGAAAATGGTAATGTATATTTGGAATAACTCAAGTCTGAGGATTCCCATAGTTCCCCAAGTGGTTGCTGAGGCAGGTAGCTAGCAGGTAGCCATCAAGAGTTTGCTACAAGCAAACTAGAGATGCCAGCGGTTTCCAAGCCATTGGTTGGAGACCAATGCTTTGGGCTGTTTTCACACATGGAGCTAAATGTACTGTCTGCCATCCATTTATCACTGTTACTTCACAATCAATTGCCAGAGACAGAGAGAAAGAAGTGCAGAGCAAAAAAATCAGACTCAGCACTCTGCCACACAACTCATTGAGAAAAAATGGTGGATAGTTAACATTTCTTCAGTCAAGGGAACCTAAAAGATCCCTAGCTAATAAATGGTTAAAGCATAACAGCACCTCAAGCGGCTGTTAAAATCTTCCCGGGTGAAGCGACGCATGTGCTTTGCACTCAATCCATTGAATCCTCAATTCAATGAAGCGTTGTTGGCAGTACGACAGAGGGGAACTATATAAACCGTAAATTGTGAACCATGAATCTAGATCTCTGCTCAATGCAAGTATTTGCCCATGTATGGACTCTTTAGAGGGCAATAAACACTTCTAACCACTGGAAGCAGTCGTCGTCGTGGTACAGATTTAGAAAGTGTTGTAAAACCACTAAGCAGGTGCCTGCCCATTTCCATGAAGAAAAGTGAAAGGGATTTTCACAGCACACATCATTTCGGAACACTGGCCAAGCCGAACTAATGACCTCCACAAGTCCTGGCAACTTCTCTGAGTATTCTACCCCTCTAAGGTCAGCCTAAAATATACACTTCATTTGCAAACTGAAAAGGCAAATCCTGTTTGGCTGGAAAGATAAGAGTAGCTTTTAATTGAGAAGAAGGAAGCAGATTTGTTTTAAATTTCCACTTAAAATCCAAGACTGCCAAAGGTTGCTACAAGCAAAAATATGCACAGCTGGCAGACAACATCACTAACGCAGCAAAGACCTTCCTGGTATTAATCAACAGAAACGTCCTATAAAAAGCAAGAGTAAGTGTGGACCATATTACAACAAAGTAAAAACAATAGCATGATGCCTTCTTAAATGATAGATCATTTTTTCAAATAGAAGTAAAACAATAACTAGCATGAAACAATTGATTAAAAAGACATGACAGCAAGTCTTGCAGTTCCATTTAAAAACTTGGAATCAAAACAGAAAAAAAGATTGCCAGTTTGTTTTACGAAAGCAGCCTGCCAATAAAAATATCATGTATAACACTTGTGGCTTTCGCATTGCATCATAATTTTGCCAAGATATCAGACTGTACACTTAAGAATAAAGGTTGCTAACAGATGGCATTAAAGCAATAAATGCCTATATGCAAAAATGATGTCTCCACACTATAGCCAAAAACAAGCTTTGGGGATTCCATGCATTTAAAAGAAAAAAAAGAAAGTCGTTGACCAAGACTTATAAAAAAAGAAAAAAAGAATCAGCCAAAGAAAAGTGATGTAGACATATTTAGGAAAAATGCTTGTAAACCCCAATGGTCTAATGAACAGACACACAGTTTTTATAATTCTATCATTGTGTTCCACGGCTGAATGAGTGTCAAGCCAATGCCAAGCTAGTTTCCCATTTGAATGACATATGGATCCAACCAACCAGAGAGATGTTAGAACATTAAATGCCACAAACAGACCGGAGAAGCATACAAAGTACCAAATTAGTGCTCACGCAAGCATGTACACTTTAGAATGTCATTTTACTGGAGGAACATAGATGGTGTAAAGCAGCAGAATTTTTTAAAAAAAACACCTCTTGCACAGAAATGAGCAAGCTGGCATAGACACAAATGTAGATTATGTGCATTACATATATACATCAGTGGTTTTCAACCTTCATGAGACCAGGACCTGGTTCAATTTTTCAAAAAACTGTAGAAAAATGGTTAAACATACAGTAAAAGTATGCAAAATATGTATTTGAAATGTATTAAAAATGGCTTCGCCTGTCAAAAATATGAGTTACTGTAACTTAACCACCTGAGTACCTAGGCCTTTTCCTTTCTAAATCATCTGGACACCCAGAATGGTTTTTTTTTTGTTCATTTTGTGATTCTCTGTTCCACATATTCTATCTTTTAGGTTTTGTGGTCTACTCAAAATGTTTATGCATCATTATTTTTTGGGACAGATCAGGCTTTAATCTGATAGCACATTTGGATAGGTATATTTTTTATTGGGAACATATAGAAAAAAAAATAGTTTTTTCCTGTAATTTTTTCCAGCGCAACTATTACATAATTTGCACACTTTACCGCAAAAATCACATTAGTGCAACTTTTTAGTAACATAGCAGTATGGTAAATTTCAATTTAGGAGACCTTTATTCTCCGTTTGACATCACATTCTGATGTATGCAGGGAAGGGGGAATGATTTCTGATAGCACAACAAAGAATGGATGTCAGATTGACAAGGGTACAGAGTACTACAGCAGGTTTCAAATGATATTGCACTCACTTACATGAGCATTTGATACTTGTGAACGCAAATGTCATCCAAATGACCCATCGTCATTGTTGCAACCTGGGGATTAATGTGACTAGGGAATATTTTTATAGGCACACACACATATCTATATAAATAGCCTAAAAAAAGAAAAATGCAGCCACCACATCTAAAAAACTAGTAAGCTGCAATATACTGAATTTTTGTTTTTAGATTTGGATGCGTTTTAAAGAGGAATTCCAGGTATGGCTATTTTATACATCGTTACATTGGTCCAGCTTGAACCAATGTAACTATGTATATACCATGCCCGGAGGAAACCCCTGGAATCTTGAAACACTGAAGTAGACGCCTCTAATGCAGTTATCTCCATTAGCTTCTGGGTGATGTCACTACCCTGCCTCTTCTGATGGATTGCAAAACATTTTCTGATTGGATGAGAACTAGCAAAGCACTCTCTTATTGGCACCTGTGCTGAGTGGCCAACCTCCTGCATTCAGAATGCACCAGATCAGCCACTCGGCACGGAACCCATAATCTAGTGGAGATCACTCGAGTAGTGGTGTCTACCTCAGTGATTTCCAACTACTGGGGCATCAGCCATGTATGGTATATATACTATAGTAACATTGATCCAAACTGGATTAATGTAACCATGCATAAAATATCCATACTTGGAATTCATTTTTGAGAATAAAAACTAGAGAAAGGCATATCATAGAAAGAAACCTGACCCTTTTGAGGACACTACAAATGCAGAACAATGTTTTTTTCCCCCACTAATGTAAGAAAAACTGCAAATTACAAATGCAGCTTTCAAGAACCTTTTTCTTATTACTTCTTTTCATACTATTTCATTGTTGCAGTTTCAGAAATTAGGAGAAAAATAGCTGGTAAAAAAGGTATAAAATTTTGCTAAATTAAAAGTTGCTAAGGAAATCTTTTTTGTGACTTTTTCTAATAAATAGGCCCATTAGAAAAGATAATTTAGAAGAAGCTGTAGTGTTTTGGCTGTCCATCTGCTTCTTTTGTTTGTTTCTTTACAGCAAAAATTTATTCTACACCAAGGTGTAGGAGCCATGGATCGTCACCGTATTTGGGCCATACGCTTCCTGCTATGCAGAAGGTGACAGGCAGCAGCAGGCCCTAGATTTAATCAGTTTAGAGAATTATCAGTCATACATGATTATGTACCCATATATCACAGTATGGCACTTTAGAATTCCCTATCATCCTTAAGGTGATATTAAACATTTCTTTGCATTTATTTTTAACTTTTTGCAGTCAATTGTACGTTTGACCACAAAATGGTGCATTATAGAAGTTAACACTTTTTTGTTGCTATAGCACTATTCATGAGACATGGTTGAAAGTGTTTGGCGCTGCAATTTGTATGCAGGGTTAGCGATTAATCTCCGCCCTGTGTACTGTGCACTAATTAGGATGTCTTCCTTTCTGGATTGTTTTGTATAAAAAGGGATAAGTGGCAGCATGTGTCCCATGCTCCTGATGTCACCTTTGACGAAACTGGTAGGGCAGAGACGGAACACACACCACTACTCATACATAATTCCGCTACAGCCATCTTGGATTTTTGGAATACAAGTTGTTTATATGATATGATGTGCCCGATTGTCATCTTTTCATTGTAAGTGCTTTTACCACATTAAATTGGTGTTTTAATCAGGATTACACTACACTATGGAGAGCCTGTGTGTTTCTTTTTCTTGATACTATGTCCACCTGAGGATATATGCACAGTGATCTGATATAATGCAGTAGTACCTTTGATTGACATGTGGTTCTGAGGAAAGCTAGATATTCTGGATTGATACACAAGTGCTGGTTGACCACTCTTAACTGGGGGGTCATAGGAGTCTGGAAAAACAGTGTTCAGGTGTTAAAGCAGTATTAAACCTCAAAAGCAAACAATTATTATATTGCAGATTACCAATTCTTAGATGTGATGGATATATTAGTTTACTTCTTTTAGTCTTTTTTCTATTTTTATCTGGTGAACCAGCCAGCAAGTTTGTTTTTCAAAAGCATAGCCTTTTCAGCTCTCCAGCAGAATTATCAGTGTATATGAATGAAACAAACCACTTAACACTGGCAGGGGTGATTGAATTGGTCAGCTTTTATTTATTCATGCAAAACCTTTATCCCGAAAGGAAAAAAAAAACTGTTTGCTGTAACTGATTATAAAGTGTGAGCTGGAGTTTATCGTCAATTTGTTAGTGGTTTACATCTTTTATTATGCTATATTGCCAAAAGTATTGGGATATCCCCCAAATCATTGGATTCAGGTGTTCCAATCACCTCCATGGCCACAGATGTATAAAATCAAGCACCTAGGCATGCAGACTGCTTCTACAAACATTTGTGAAAGAAAGGGTCACTCTCAGGAGCTCAATGAATTCCATTATTCAGAGTTACCGTTATAGGTTGCCACTTGTGCAATAAGTCCATCCATGAAATTTCCTTGCTACTAGATATTCCATGGTCATTCGTGGTATTATAACAAAGTGGAAGCAACTGGGAACAACAGCAACTCAGCCACAAAGTGGTAAGCCATGTAAAATGACAGAGCGGGGTCAGCGCATACTGAAGCGCACAGTGCGCAGAAGTCACCAACTGTCTGTAGAGTCAATAGATAAAGACCTCCAAACTTTGTGTGGCCTTCAGATTAGCACAACAGTGCGTACAAAAATAATTGGACTGCATTTCCATGGCCGAGCAGCTGCATCCAAGCCTTACATCACCAAGTGCAATGCAAAGTGTCGGATGCAGTGGTATACAGCACACCGCCACTGGACTCTAGACCAGTGGAGACATGTGCTCTGGAGTGACAAATCATGCTTCTCTGTCTAGCAATCCGATGGACGTGTCTGGGTTTGGTGGTTGCCAGGAGAACGGTACTTGCCTGACTGCATTTTGCCAAGTGTAAAGTTTAGTGGAGGGGGATTATTATTTGGGGTTGTTTTTCAGGGGTTGGGCGTGGCCCCTTAGTTCCAGTGAAGGGAACTCTTAAGGTGTTAGACATTTTGGACAATTCCATGCTCCCAACTTTGTTGAAACAATTTGGGGATGGCGCTTTCCTGTTCCAACATGACTGCGCACCAGGGCACAAAGCAAAGTCCATAAGGACCTGGATGAGCGAGTTTAACTCAACCTGATAGAACACCTTTGGGATGAATTAGAGCGTTTCTGGAAGAATGGTCAAAACGCTCCCATAGACACACACCTAAACCTTGTGGACAGCCTTTCCAGAAGAGTTGAAGCTGTTATAGCTGCAAAGGGTGGGCCAACTCAATATTGAACCCTACAGACTAAGACTGGGATGCCATTAAAGTTCATGTGTGTGTAAAGGCAGGAGTCACAATACTTTTGGCAATATAGAGTACATTTAACACTCCCCTCCACCCAGACTGACAACAGTGCTGTCTCCCCTGTAGTTAGCCCTCCAGGGTGGTGTCTCACTAATACAGGCGGTGTATTACTTGGCCAGATTACCAGGTAAAAACAGAGGAAAAAAGCCAAAGAAAGGAAAATGGATGCAGCCACCACATCTAGTGCAAAACATTTTTGATTTGGGGCTTAATAAATCTTTAGGACTCACTTTACCTTTGTCATGAAGGGGTGAAACATATACTGGCACCATATTTGATATCAGCAAAATACTGTACATTAAATGTTGCAAAAATACTGTATACCAAAAAAGAGAAACAAAATAAGAATGGATAGTGCACAAAAATTAGGGAAGTTAAATGAATATATTCTTTCACTGTATCTAGGCAAAGAAATGATTGACTGCTCTCTAGTGAGGCCCAAGTTATGCACAGTTAGTTCAAAGGGGCCGCATGTTGGGCACCAGGGACCTAATATTTAGTTTGAATTAAAAAAAGCCACAAACTACAACTCAAATGGAAAGCAAACAAAATTAAAGTAAAATGTAAACATGCATTATTTTTGAAAATCAGATTGGAAAGCTGTAACAACTGGATCATTGAATGATCAGAAATAAATATATGCAGGCACCAAACGAATGAGAGCTTGTGCACTGTGAGCCCAGTGCTAGGAGTTGGGGAGTGTTCAGGCACCTTACAGGAGTGTAGCACAGAGATGACCTCAGCAGTGGGACATTGAGTGTTCACATCACACTACAAATTAGTGACACAGGAAGCTGAAATGTTGCAACAGTGAAGATGAATCACAAGCTTTGCTAAACAAAATCTTCAATATTCCAGCAAGTAAAATCCTTCACTTATTAGGTACAGTATTATACTAATTTGTTGGAGTTCTGCTTCAATAGAAATTGCACCTTTAACCGAACGTAGTTGAATAGCTAGCCAAGCACAACAAAACATCTATCACAAAAAGAATATGGATCTTCCATAAAAAGCCATTTATAACGTAAATGGTGTGTGACATATAAATCTTGTTTATGAGAAATTCAAAGGGAAAACTTTATAGTTATAGTGCAGTTAATACGGTTTAGTCCATAATAAATGTTATACTTGGCACATAGTTCAAAAACTATGCCTCGTTTGTGCTGCATCAAAGCCTAGATTGAGAGGCGGCAGAGAAGAGAATTCAGACATTAAAAATTTAATTTTTTCTTTTATGTCATTAAAGAGGTAATGTAGGCAAATATTAAAATACGGTAAATAGCTAGAGATTAAAAGACAAAAGCCAGTCCAAATATTTTCTCTTTAGCTTTTGAGTGGGGATGGAATCTTGCATGGATAGAATCTTGCTTCCCATCCTGGTGACACCGCTAGCAATGATAAACTGTAACACAACCCCAGCAGGCAGCGTGGGAGGCTAGAGAAAGATATTCTGGTCTATGGAAAGAAGTGCATCACACACTGGGCTGCCAAACATATAGAAGCTGCAGTGAATCTGGTTATAAGACTGTTTTGTCCTTGCTTGAATTAGAGCTCACTTTGGTTGCACTTTATCATTTTTTGCTGTGATAAACCAATTGAACTTTTTTAAACTTTATGTTGTATTTATTTTTCCATTAGGACTCCAAGATTTATGTTCATTCTTCATGTTAAACACTTTTAAGTGTATGTAAACCTAAAATCTAATTTCCAGTATTTCTGGCATCATAGCTCAATGTATACAGCAAAGCTAACAACATTTATCTTTGCATTGGGGTCCCCCACACAATGCATGGGTTAAATGCTTGTTTAGTCTAGGGGTGCAGGGATAAAGTTTAATACTTTAACCTTATTTACATCTCCAGTTGTCATGCCTCCTAGATTGTAAGCTCCAAGGAGCAGGGCTCTCCTATCCCTCTTGTATTGAACTGTATTGTTGCTGTATTATCTCCTGTTATATTGTAAAGCGCTGAGCAAACTGTTGGTGCTATATAAATCCTGTATAATAATAATGCGACCAGTTCAGCTCTGCTGCCTTTCTGCAGTCCATTTGCCCGCTATTGCAGACAAGCCACACACTGTGTGTGATAAGACTGATGAACCTACCACAGCCTGGATCTTTGAGCAGAAGGTGGTTTGGGCACTAGAATCTGCCAGATTTAGGGATAGGAGAAGCAATAAAACTTATCTCTGCAGCCTTAGACTAAACAAGCATTTAACACCTAAAATGTGCAGGGGCATTGCAAAAGGTACAATAGATTTTGTTTAATTCCCAGAGTTTAGCAATGTTTGCAGTCTCTCATGTGCATTCCTTCAGTTGGCTATTGGACTGCCTATCAGGTCAATCAGATAGACAGCCCAAAGGCCAACTGAAAGAGCTGTATGAAAGGTTAACAATGCGGTTACAAAATTATGAGGCGCTGACTCATAAGCATTGTCAACCTGAAACAGAAAATGCTATTACTAGCAGGATCTTAGTGTAGAGTGGTAATGGGGGCTCTCCGTCAGGTTGGCCATCGGTTTTCCCACTGGCACTTGGCTTCGAACAGTTCTTAGGTTCTCCCTCCAAACAAGTCACTGCTTCCATTTGTTTAAAATCTACTGCACATATGTATATGACAAATAGCTCTGTTGAACTTTGAAAAAAACAAGGGGTATACACTAGCCAAGGCCGCCAATAGCTAAGCTAGCTTTAATAGAGCTGACCAATCACAAAGAGCAGTTTGCAAAAGTGACCCTGCCCCTTTTCCTTGTTTAATCTTGTGGAGGGAATATGTACTTTGGGTAATGCTGAATGCAAGCTATGCTTACCCAATACAACTTGGTACAGCTGTCAAAGATTGAGGGTTGCTGTCATTCACATGCCATTTAAATGGCGATGCATTGTCAGCTTTGGAGCTGTGTGTTCTGCATACTGATCCGAGAGAGAAGAGAGGCCTAAAAATTATCAAACAGGAAGACTAAGTTGGCAATACCCAGGATGGAGAAGAGCTGTTCCATCAGTGAAGAGCATTGTGCAGGATCCGTGTGGAGGCCTAGAAGAGTTACAGCAGATCGAGACAGAACTTCACTCTGCAAGCGAGGAGGAGCTAGGCATTTTATAATGAATTCTCACAGACAGTAACGGCATGGGTAAGGGAAGGCTGGCTGCTGTCACTTACTGGGTTGTAGATGAAAGGAGTAAATGCATTTCATTATGTGGGCTGGGAATGGCAGCACTGTCGCCTTATAGTAGCTGCATATAGTACCTATACTGATGTACAGGACATTAGATCAGAAATGTCCCCCTACACATGTGACTGGAGAGGCTTTCAATGCACCCGCTATATTTATTCACTGTGCAGTTAGGCAGGACAACACTTGGACTAGACTCCAGGTCCCTATGCACTCATTGCTTTGTGTCAGACTGTGCTGAATCCAAGAATACAGAGATGGCACTATTCATTCAACTATTCTGTGTATTTCATTAAAATTATCGCCTATGTAATTCATTTTAACAACATAGTTTGCATTCCCATACTTCTACTGTAGGAGTATAAACTTTTTTTTTTTTTTACTTTACAGCTAATGAAAGGTTTTGGAAGAATTTACTAGGCGCTTTGGCATTGAGAACCACTAGCATAGAACATCTGTAGTGGAGCCAAAAAGCACACATCTTAATTATATTACTTGTTCAAAGATTTACATTTATGTTTAGTCAGTTTTGTTGCTCACACTCCCCAGCCAGACAGGTGAAATCATCATTTCCTAGTTCAGTTTTGCATCTTCCAGTACACCTCTTCACCCTCAGCCTGCTCAGTGGACAAAATATTGGTTCACACTGCTATTAATTGTCCAGTGCTCAGGAACAGAAAATACCAGGTGCTATAAAGTTAAACCATATAGTGTCATATTATTTCTGACAATATAGCATGATAAAGCTGTGTGAATCGCAGGACTGGCTGAACAGAATTATGAATCCTTTGAGAGATAGAAACTTTTTAGAGGGTGCCCCATTTCATTATCTGATAACATACACTGATCGGCCAATTTATTAGGTACCCGTTCAATTCAATTTGCATGGTAACACAAATTGCTAATCAGCCAATCATGTGGCAGTAACTCAATGCATTTAGGCATCTAGATGTGGTGAAGATGACTTGCTGAGGTTCAAACTGAGCATTAAAATGGGGAAGAAAGGGGATTTAAATTACTTTGAACATGGCATGGTTGTTGGTCCCAGATGGGCTTGTCTGAGTATTTAAAAAACTGCTGATCTGGGATTTTCACGCACAACCATCTCTAGGGTTTACAGGGAACGGTTCGAAAAAGAAAAAATATCTAGTGAGTGGCAGTTGGACAAAAATGCCTTGTTGGTGTCAGAGGAGAATAGGAAGACTGGTTCGAGATGATAGAAAGGCAACAGAAACTCATGTCAATATGGACCAAAATATCTGAGGAATGTTTCCAACATCTTGTTGAATCTATACCACAAAGAATAAAAGGCAGTTCTGATGGAAAAAGGGGGTCCCGTCCGGTACCAGCAAAGTACACCAAATAAAAAATGGACAAATGTGTGTATATGTTATTGGGTAAATGTATTAATGTACTTCGCTTGGCTTATTGTTCATTTCATGTCAACAACTGCTGAGACGTTATGTATATATGTAATCGGGGCTTTTTTTCCCTCAGAGAATAGGTAAAGGAACTCTCCCTCTCCAAGTCACCCCTGGTTTCTGCTCCTACCAACCTCCGAGCACGGTTCCTTGGTTCCACCCCCCTACCCACCTCCCAGTACTGCCCTTTTAAAGAATACAGAATCAAGTATCATTTCGTGGTGCCAAGTAATTTTAATTGTTAATGATAGCAAGAAAAGCAGTAAAATAGATCCCCTGGAGCTACAAACAATACCCCCCCCCCCACCAACAACAGATATCTACAGCAACAATGGATCACCTGCAACAAAATACCCCTCCAGCAACAATAGACCACTGGCAGCTAGTATCAATAGACCCTCCAGCAATCAACAATATACCCCTCCCTCAACAGTAAATCCCTCCAAGCAACAATTGCCCCCCCCTCGAAACATAAGATCCACCCCTAGCAACAATAGATTCCCCATCAGCAACAATAGTCCTCCCCAGCAACAATAGACCTCCTTCACAAAAATAGATTCCTTCAAGCAATAACAGACCCTCCAGCACACCCCAGCACCCTTTGCCATTACATACATTCAGTGTAGGAGGTTCCAGAACTGCATTTCCCCATGTTCCCATTGAAAAAAAGCCCTGTATGTAATTTCACTAGTTGTATTTTTGCTAAAAAATAAACTTTACAAAAAAACTCTGCAATTAAAATATACTGTATATGAAGTAGAGGTAATCCCTAACTGCATGAGCTTGTTTGCCTATGCACTGTGTATCATAAATAATTGCTTTTGTACTTTTTACCTTTTTTGCTCTCATTGATAATGATCTTCAGCAGCACTTCCTGACTACATGCACTTCAGAGACAGGCTATGTGGCATTTCTTAGGATGGATTTCCCGATGTTGACATCAGTTGACCGTACCTGCGCAATGTGTGTTGAAATGGTGACTCGTAGTCTTTATCAGAAGCCCCTGTGATAGGGTGACAACACTGGAGCACAGTTGGCCAACAGGATCAGGGCATTATCATTCGATAACAGGAAGGTCCTGAACAAGGACATGGTAGAATATATTTTTTTCAATGAAAGCTGAAGATTCAAATATATTGAAGAGTACATTAACATTATGCCTCATGCACAAAGGATTTTTTTTTCTCCTGGACACCTTTGCTCCTGGCAGGAAAAAATACCTTAACCACTTGCCCGCCACCCTATAGCAGAAATACTGCTACAGGGCGGCAGGGCTACATAAAATCATATATATATATATATATATATATATATATATATATATATATATATATACATATATATATATATATATATACACACATATATATATATATATATACACACATATATGTACATACACACACACACACGTGATTTGCATCTCCGGGCAGGGTGCGTGTACGTGTACCGCCATTGGCAGCTAGGGATGTCAATCACCGGGTCCCGGCTGGCGATAGTCAGGGAAAGCGGACAGGGGAGAGACCTGTGTGTAAACAAACACAGGTCTCTCTCCTGTCAGCATGGACATGCTGTGTTGTATCTCTCTGCACACTCGGTCTCCAAAGCAAAACACACACAGCACACAGTAAAACAAACAGCACACAGCTAACCCTATGATCGCCCCAGATGTTAACCCCTTCCTGCCCAGTGTCATTAGTACAGTGTCAGTGCTTTTTAGTAGCACTGATCACCATATTAGTGTCACTGGTGATGTTAGTGGTAGTTAGTTCCCACCCAGTATCAGAATGCCCACTGCAGTCTCATTAAAAGATCGCCGCCATTACATGTTTTAAAAAAATAAATAAAATTACAGTATATATACCGCCATTTGTAGACGCTATAACTTTCACGTAAACCAATTAATTTATACGCATTGGGGTACCTAAACCCATGTTCAGGTATGTTTAGACATTCATTGATTCCATTTGCCAGAATAATAATTTATTCTGGCCACTAGAATTAATGCTCAAGCGCTAAATGTGCCTAAAGTTTAGGTGAGATCAGTGGTTTATCTGCCCTGCCCACTGGTGCTGCGTTTTTTTTTTTCTGCCTCTAAATGCTCCTCTTCCAATACGCCTGTAAATGCCTATGTGTGCATGGTGAGATATGCTAACAGAGGTGCATTTACAGGCTGAAGAAAAAAAAAAAAAAAAAAGTGAAATACCTGTGTGGACCTTAAGCTTATATAACATTTTAGCAATTAGGTTTACATGTACTTTAAGATGGTGACAACAGTGAGCAGTATTGCTCGTATGTGTAAGCATTAACAACCCAAATATGTGTTGAAATTATTGGTGTATTACAGATGCATAACCACATGGTACAACATACTGTGCAGGTTAGTTGATTTTATCAACACTTCAAGGCTTTACATCCTCACAGCAGTAAAATCTATTTGACAGTATTTGTCCTTTCCTACAGAGGCAGCATCCTTTGTAAAAAGTAGCAAAGAGACATCCTCATAGAGCTCCTGACTAGATGTTTTCCTGGCATATCAGAAAGCAATCTCTGTCCTTCAATCACCACATATTGTTCTCTAAAAAGTGACCTCAGGCAACAGAGAAAGAATACATTAAGCTGCAGAGAGTAGCAATGAAAGTCTTCAAAATAGTTTTTGTGACACAGATTAAGCCAAACAGTGAGATTCACAAACACAAAATATATCTTAAGGAAAAAATTTAAATTATATAATGTATATTTTATATTTTAATGTAATGCTCTCTGGGGACTCAAAGCAGGAAAGTCAAAAGCTTCTTACTGATGGTGAGGCTGCCATCTTGGACGCATGTGCATACAGTATATCAAACATATTTACACACATACAGTGCTGTGAAAGTATTTGCCCCCTACCAGTTTTTTTTTCATATTTGTAACACTTAAATGATACAGATCAAACAAAAAAAATCTTAATATTACACAAAGATAAGCCGAGTAAATACAAAATGCAGTTTTTAAAGGATTATTTAATTTATTAAGAGAAAAAAAGCTGTCCAAACCTGCCTGCCCTATTTGAAAAAGTAATTGCCCCCTAAACCTCCTGGTGCATAACCCAAGTGCTCTTTAGCTTGAGGTCACAAGCTTCAGGATTTTCTGGTATAGCGCAGAATTCATGGTTCCAGTAATTATGGCAAGTCATCCAAGTCCTGAAGCTGCAAAGCTGCCCCAGACCATCACTCTACCACCACATTTGACTGTTGGTATGACATTTTTATGAAATGCTGTGTTAGTTTTCCACAAGATGTAATGGGACGCACACCTTCCAAAAAGTTCAACTTTTCGCTCATCAGTCCACAGAATATTTGCCCAAACATCAAGATAATCAAGATGTTTTTGGCAAATGTGAGACAAGCCTTTGTGTTATTTTTGGTCAGCAGTGGCTTTCACCTTGAAACTCTCCCATGGATGCATTTTTGCCCAGTCTATTTCTTATTGTTGACTCGAACACTGATTCACGACTTTAGACAGCTGTTTTCCCTTAATAAATTAAATCATCTTTAAAAACTGCATTTTGTATTTACTCGGGTTATCTTTTTGCAATATTAAAATTTGTTTGTTGAGCTGAATTATTTAGGTGTGACATATATGGGGGGGGGGGGGGGAATCGGGAAGGGGCAACATTTGTTCACGACACTGTACACCATATACGCACACACACATTTTTCTTTATCTACAATCTTCTTGTGGCTAGGATTTGAAGGCTGATCTCTGGGCATAGTAAAAAATACATAAAACGTAGTATAATATGTAACATAAAATAACACCCCCCCAAAAATGACGAATATATGGCTAATTTTTCTAGGGGATGATTCAATGAAATATAAGTTACCCTACTCCATTGGTCCTGCAGTCTTCCTCCGTACTGGTTCCAGTTGTCCAATCTGTCCCCCAAAGCCTTTCTTACCAGTTTCTAACCAATCTTGTCACCTCCATCATGTACAGTACAAGCAGGACCAATGGGCCACCACTGGTCCTGCACTGCATGTGATGACGTAGAGGGCCCACGCACTCCATGAGCAAGGAGTATCAGGACACCAGTCGTCACAGAACATTGGAGTAAAGTAATTAAAAACACAAGTAAACTGTGATGAATCATAATTTGGAAAAACAAGCATTATATTCTTCATAGCTGGGGGGCAGGATACATTATTTGAGTGGAGCACAGAATTCCAGAAGAAACATGAAAGATTCCATTGCTGAAAATGCCAACTGCCTGGCTATTATTGACCCTCTTGCTTCAATATATTGATCCAGACCAAGAATGCAGTTAAGGGCTTCTGATATTACTCTGATATGCATAAATTGTCTTGTACAAGTGGAGTAAAGTGTTTGGGCTGGGGTGTCAGTATAGCCGTCAGGTAACCACAATTTGTAGGAGGAGGTTAGCATCCCCCATTAGTTCCCTTAGACGAGGCCTAAAGCCCTTTTGAAAGGTAAACAATTTTACATTCCCCTTACCCACCATTACAAAATACAAACCATTTCTTAAACCTTATTCTTAGCTGTCCCAGACCCTCTCTTACTTCCAGAATCCACACACAGCCATGGTGGCAGACCATATGTCATCTGTCAGAGGTTGGGATATACGTCCAGAGCAAGCTACTGATTCCAGTAAAGCAATAATGGGGATTGCTGTGTTATCTCTAGTCATATCATTAGACTGAGCAAATCATTTTAACCCACCAGATGGCCAACATTGCTGATCTCCTGATAGCATGGGCAGCACAATGGGTTAGTAGTTAGCACTTCTGCCTTGCAGCACTAGAGTCATCGCTTCAAATTCGAGCTAGGATGCTATCTGCATGGAGTTTGCATGTTCTAACTGTGTTTGCATGGGTTTTTCACATTTAAAAGACCAGCTGGTAGGTTAATAGGCTTCTGTCTAATGTGTAAGTGTGTTTATATATGTATACGTTAGAGACCTTCGACTTTAAGCTCCTTGAGGGCAGACCTGATGTGTATATACAGTATGTAAAGTACGGTGTAATTCATCTGTGCTATATAAATGCTTGTAATAAATAAATATTATTTGCAAACCAGTATAAGGGGCATTTATTGCATGATCCTTTTTAGATAATATCTGCTTTTGTATTTCAGCACTTCCTCTTTCATGCAAGGAGGAGAACTGTAAACTCCATTTTTAGAGTCATTTTACATTAAGGCCTCACGAAAAACCCCCCAAAATGTAAACACTTTAATGCTCAATATCATAATGAGCAATTTATTTAAACAAAATTTAGTTAATTCCTGCCATTTCATTTCTTCCTTGTGTATAATTTTGGGGTGAAAGTCAACTCACTAGCGAAAAGCAGAAAAAAAAACAAACAATTGAGCAATTGAATTGATAAATAAAAGCAGCTTTTTCTGACAATGAATGTCACAAATCCCAAGTATTTAGTCTAAGTTCCAAAAAAGATGCTTTACTTCCACCTAGGGGATGCAGAAAATATGTCTTGTTAAAAGAGGTACATTTTGAAAATTGTTCATTTACAGGCATCAACCCTCACTTCATGAAAGGTTGAAACGGCGGCATATCTATAAAGCCAATAATGTGACATTCACAAAACATTCACTTCTAGTGAATCAATCACTGTCACATTTAAAACACAAGCACTAGCAGGTTCACCTGCAATGGATGTCCCATTCACTGATTTACAAATATACGCCTTTGTATCCAAGTAATATTTGATGCCAGAAAACTCAACAGTAAATCCAGCACATAATTTAGAAGCTAGGGATTATATTTTATACTTTTTACCTTTGAAAAAAACCATTGTATTCTATAAATTCAAGCACACAAAATGCAACACATACAGTAGATATTTTTCCTATCAATAACTTAGATGTCTCCGCTATTTATTAGTGTCCTGAAGGGATTCAATGTACATAAACACAACTGATCTTTTACATGGCTTCATTTGCCACTGGTGAATTTATACCTTTAAATATCAAACCTCAAAACATCCACCAAGCTAATCAAGGTTTCTGAACTACTGACACAAAGAAAAATATCTATTCAGAATGATACATCATAATTATTATTTGTGCTTTAATTTATTTGCATTGTTTTTGTGCTGCACTATTTTTTTAAATAATTCTTAATTTTCTTATTTTTTGTGGGTATTGTGAAAATTACCTTCAGTGTACAGCTTGCATTCCGTTCTGCATACAGTAATTAGGTCTGCACTGATTGTTTCCCTATATTTTGTTTTTATATAAACTCAAAAGATCTGTACACAAAAATGTTGCAATGAGCACCAACAATTTCTCTTCAATACATAATTTCTTAGTGTAGTCCAGCATGTCCTCCCCTGAGGATATACCAAGTGCTTTCTCTCTGTTGAGCTGGTCTATACAGGTGAAACTCAAAAAATTAGAATATCGTGCAAAAGTTCATTTATTTCAGTAATGCAACTTAAAAGGTGAAATTAATATATGAGATAGACTCATTACATGCAAAGCAAGATAGTTCAAGACGTGATTTGTCATAATTGTGATGATTATGGCTTACAGCTCATGAAACCCCCAAATCCACAATCTCAGAAAATTAGAATATTGTGAAAAGGTGCAATATTCTAGGCTCAAAGTGTCCCACTCTAATCAGCTAATTAAGCCAAAACACCTGCAAAGGGTTCCTGAGCCTTTAAATGGTCTCTCAATCTGGTTCAGTAGGAATCACAATCATGGGAAACACTGCTGACCTGTCAGTTGTGCAGAAAACCATCATTGACACCCTCCATAAGGAGGGAAAGCCTCAAAAGGTAATTGCAAAAGAAGCTGGATGTTCCCAAAGTGCTGTATCAAAGCACATTAATAGAAAGTTATGTGGAAGGGAAAAGTGTGGAAAAAAAAGGTGCACAAGCAGCAGGGACGACCGCAGTCTGGAGAGGATTGTCAGGAAAAGGCCATTCAAAAGTGTTGGGGACTTTCACAAGGAGTGGACTGAGGCTGGAGTCAGTGTATCAAGAGCCACTATACACAGACGGATCCTGGACATGGGCTTCAAATGTCGTATTCCTCTTGTCAAGCCGCTCCTGAACAACAAACAATGGCAGAAGCGTCTTACCTGGGCCAAAGAAAAACAGACCTGGTCTGTTGCTCAGTGGTCCAAAGTCCTCTTTTCTGTTGAGAGCAACTTTTGCATCTCATTTGGAAACCAAGGACCCAGAGTATGGAGGAAGAATGGAGAGGCACACACTGCAAGATGCTTGAAGGCCAGTGTGAAGTTTCCACAGTCTTTGTTGATTTGGGGAGCCATGTCATCTGCTGGTGTTGGTCCACTGTGCTTCCTTAAGTCCAGGGTCAACGCAGCCGTCTACCAGGAGATTTTGGAGCACTTCATGTTTCCTTCCACAGACGAGCTTTATGGGGATGCTGACTTCATTTTCCAGCAGGACTTGGCACCTGCCCACACTGCCAAAAGCACCAAAACCTGGTTCAATGACCATGGGATTACTGTGCTTGATTGGCTAGCAAACTCGCCTGACCTGAACCCTATAGAGAATCTATGGGGCATTGCCAAGAGAAAGATGAGAGACATGAGACCGAACAATGCAGAAGAGCTGAAGGCCGCTATTGAAGCATCCTGGTCTTCCATAACACCTCAGCAGTGCCACAGGCTGATAGCTTCCATGCCACGCCGCATTGAGGCAGTAATTGCTGCAAAAGGGGCCCAAACCACGTACTGAGTACATATGCATGCTTATACTTTTCAGAGGTCCCATATTGTTCTATGTACAATCCTTGTTTTATTGATTGCATGTAATATTCTAATTTTCTGAGATTGTGGATTTGGGGTTTTCTCGAGTTGTAAGCCATAATCATCACAATTCTGACAAATCACGGCTTGAACGATCTTGCTTTGCATGTAATGAGTCTATTTCATATATTAGTTTCACCTTTTAAGTTGCATTACTGAAATAAATGAACTTTTGCACGATATTCTAATTTTTTGAGTTTCACCCGTATGTAAACACATGTAAGAACATACATACCGTATTTTCCGGCGTATAAGACGACTTTTTAGCCCATGAGAATCTTCTCAAAGGTCGGGGGTCGTCTTATACGCCGATATACGGCATGCTGACACTTCCGAGCCAGTGTCAGGGCGGCACTTTTTAGGGGGGCGGCGTGGTGCCGCTGCCGCCCCCCCTTCCAACGGAAGTACAGGGGCGGGCAGGGGGCTGCTGTTTCTTACCTGGCTCTGGTCCCAGTCCCACGACGATCCAGTTCAGGAGGGCGGCTGCTCCCTCATTCAGTTCGGCCGCTCGATGTTTGCGCAGTCGCTCGGCTCCGCCTCCTCACCGGTTATTGGTCGCCAGAACTGTAGCTCAGGAAAGGCACACAGGCGGCCAATAACCGGCGAGGAGGCGGAGCGGCCCCATGAAAATCGAGTGAGGGAGTGGCTGGTAAGTGTGTCGTGCAGATATTGCTGCTGCAACCACGTATGCTGGCTGCAGCAGCACCATTCTGGAACAGGGGTCAGCAAGTGTCATTGGTGTCAATGGGAGGAATAGTGCCCCATCATTGGTGTCACTGATACTAATGATGGGTCATTATTCCTCCCACTGATACCAATGATGGGGCACTATTCCTCCCCCCACTGACACCAACGATGGGGCACTATTCCACCCCCCACTGACACCAATGATGGGATACTATTCCTCCCACTGACACCAATGACGGGGCACGAGTCCTCCCACTGACACCAAAGATGGGACACTATTCCCCCCACAGATACCAATGATGGGGCGCGATTCCTCCCACTAATACCAATGATGGGGCGCGATTCCTCCCACTGACACCAATGATGGGGTGCTATTCCTCCCACTGACACCAATGATGGGGTGCTATTCCTCCCACTGACACCAATGATGGGGTGCTATTCCTCCCACTGACACCAATGATGGGGTGCTATTCCTCCCACTGACACCAATGATGGGGCGCTATTCCTTTGACTGACACCAATGATGGGGCACTATTCCTCCCACTGACACCAATGATGGGGCACGATTCTTCCCACTGACACCAATGATGGGGCACTATTTCTCCACTGACACTGATGGAGACTATCAAATCTGATGTTTTTTCATTTTTATTTGGTATGCGTTGGAAGAGGGGTAGTCTTATATGGCGAGTATAGCCCAAACCCTATATTTTAACAGGAAAAGTAGGGGGTCTTATATGCCGGAAAATACGGTAAGTCATTCAGAATTCAAGTCAGAAAGTCTTCCGCAATGACAGCCCGCCTATTCCTCTCATGCAGATTCCTTTTAGGAAATTGGCAAGTTTTAAATATTTGTGTATAGAAATCTTTAGTAAAACCTTGCTGACCAAACAATTTTGGAAAACTTCCTTCAGAATTGTTTTTTGCAAAAATTACTGTCCACTATGCCCAAGCTGCATTCTAAAGAACATCTTTAATTCCCGGATCAGATAATTTAGAGAGACAGACTTCCTAGGATAGCCT
Organism: Staurois parvus; assembly: GCF_062004578.1. Lineage (NCBI taxonomy): Eukaryota > Metazoa > Chordata > Amphibia > Anura > Ranidae > Staurois > Staurois parvus. The sequence continues at coordinate 5,584,378 of NW_028317877.1, forward strand.
TAGAAATATGCAGCATCACCTCCAAGTTTGGCTTAGCACGTCTGAATGTTTATTAATAGTACATTCATAGATCTTCTATATATCAACTTGCAGATAGCCCCATGAGAAAATGTATGTCCTACTCCAGAGAATGCTACTCATGGGCCATCATGCAATAGTGTTTAAACAGAACCATATAAAAGACAAAAATCAATTATATGTAATTAAAAGTATGTACCTGAATCTGACCTAGTTGCAGTCTCTGGGGTCGATTTACTAAAGGCATATAGACTGTGCACTTTGCAAGTGCAGTTGCACTCGTTTTCCCCAGAGCATTTTTGCTTGTACATGATTGGATGATTGAAATCAGCAGAGCTTCACCACATTCACTAAGCTCTGGGGTAAATGAGTGAAAGTGCACATGGCAAAGTGCACAGTCTATTTTACTTTAGCAAATCAACCCCTCTGTTTTGCAGAGCTTGAGAGGGAAAGGATGCAGTAGTAGGAGTAACCAAGCAGTTCATATGCTGACAAAAAGCATGTTGATAGAAGGAGAGAGCAGAGTGACAGAGGAGCTCATTACATTGGTACTTTCACTGTCCCGAAATAGGCTGGAGAGGGCCCAGGACAGGTTGTCCTGGGCTCAGAGGAAGCAAGTTAAATAATGCTGACCATCTAAACTTCTATGAAAATTGACTGGATTGAAGTTGAATGCTGTAGCAAAAGTTGGCTGTGTTATTGTATCTTTTACTGGCCCATTCATTTTTCGTTTGTTATTTTGGGATAAAGTACTGATTTCACAGGTCTAACTTTGAACTGCTGTTGGTACATTAATTATTGAAACCTCTCTGAGAATAAAATTTCTCAACTATACCCCAAGAATAATTTATTCTGTACAATCCCCAACTTGCCCAAGTTCTTTGATCTAACTTTGGGTTTAATCTGGGATAAATACTTCAGTTACATGCAAAGGATGAATTAAAAGACAAAAACACATATCCTAAGGCTCCATGCACAGTAGCGTTTTTTTAAGTTAAAAAAATTCTGGAAAAAATGCTGGTTAAAAAACAATGGTAATAGCATTTTTAGTAGTGTTTTAGTAGCGTTTAGGAGTGTTAGTGTTTTATTAGCATTTTTACAGTACATGCAAGCTAGAAAAAAAGCTGTTAGGAGTGTTTTAGTAGTGTTTAGTAGTATTTAGCATTTTTTTCTGCTGCAAAAACATTACAAAAAATGTTTCTGCTCCTAAACGCTGAAGCTTGAAAAACGCGACTAGCCTAAAATAGTGTACCTGAACACATAGGATAAAACGATTTAGCTTCTAGGAGCAGCCCTAAACTTGGCATTTTAAAGCCCACAACTTCTACATGTAGTACCTGCCCAGTCTGGCCTATCCAACTTTACATAACATCATTCTAATGAAAAATATTTGCTGCAAGATACCAAATAAGCGAATATTCCAAGCATTACTACGGTCCTTTTCCTTTTGATTCTACTCATGATATTGTAGCTAAAGCCTGAATAGATGAAGAAAACATACCTAAATTAAACCAGCAGTGGAAAGTTACTAGACCATATAGTATACAGTGATCAGCCATAACATTAAGATCACTAAAGTGAATTACAGTTATCATTACAATGGCATCTGAAAGGCAGTGGGATATATTAGGCTGCAGGTAAACATGTTGTCCATGAAATTGACATGTTAAAAGCACAGTGGCTAAATGGTTAGGAATTCTGCCTGGCAGTACAACAGACATTGGTTCGAATCCCAACCATGGCACCAACTGCCTGGAGTTTGCATGTTCTCCCTTGTGTCTGCGTAGGATCCACCTAAGTACTCCGGTTTCCTCCCACATTCCAAAGACTTTCTGGTAGGTTAATTGGCTCCTGTCTAAATTGGTCCTAGTATGTGTATGTATGAATGTGAGTTAGGGACCTTAGATTGTACACTCCTTGAGGGTTAGGGGCTGATGTGAATGTACAATATATATATGTAAAGCGCTGCATAAATTGGCAGCGCTATACAATTAGCTGAAGTAAAATAAATAAAGAAATAAATCATAGTTTGTTGTGTATGGGGCTGCATAGCTGCAGACCAGTCAGTGTCCAAGCTGACCTGTGTTCATAGCCAAAACGGTCTACAATGGCTATGCGAGCATCAGAACGTGACCACGGAGCAATGGAAGAAGGTGGCTTGGAATGATGAATCACGTTTTCGTTTACATCATATGGATGGCCGGGAGTGTGCATACTGCTTACCTGGGGAAGAGATGGCACCAGGATGCAGTATGGGAAGAAGGCAAGCTGGAAGAGGCAGTATAAGGCTTTGGGTAAGGTTCTACTGGGAAACCCTGGTCCAGCCATTCATGTGAATTTAACTTTGACACATACCAACTAAATGGTATTTCCTAATGGCAGAGGCCTCTTTCCACATGATAATGCACCCTTCCACATTGCAAATGTGGGTTAAGAAATACAACGAGTTTGAGCTGTTGACTTGGCTTTCAAATTCTCCAAATCTCAATCTATCAAGTATTTGAGGGATGTGCTGGAAAAACACGTCTGATCCATGCATGCCCCACCTCGCAACTTAGAGGACTTAAAGGATCTGCTACTGATCGCTTGGTCCCAGATACCACAGCATATCTTTAGCGGTCTAGTGGCTTCCATGCTACGATGGGTCAGGGATGTTATAGAGGAAAAGGGAGCACCTACACAAAATTAGGTGGGTCAGCATAACGTTATAGCTGATCAGTGTACATACACCTTTTTTTATCTAGAAGTAAAAAGAAGTCAGCTGTGCCATTTCCCTCAAGCATATTATACAGCAGTTAATCTGTAAAGAGTGGAGAAACATTTTGCGGTTTATCGCTTTAAGCCTGGACTTTTCTGCATCAAGAGTGAAAAAGCCCAAAGGTTGGGTCCTTCTGGCCTAAGATAATGGTGTTCTTCTCACTTTCCCCTTCACTAATACAAACAACCATGAAGTTTGCATTTCAGGGTAAAGAGAAAATCCGTGGTGACAAGTACAGGCAGTGTGTCAAACTTTAACTGTAACTAAAACACAAATTTCAGCAAAGGGCCTCCCAACACCTAGAATTTATAAAAATGCACCTTAGAACAGACCTTCCATTCCACCAGCTGGCATGGGCGCAGTGAGCTGGCTTTGTTTACCTGCTGGTCCAGTGCACTAGTGTAGCTGCAGTAGTCAGATGCATTGACTGTAATAACTGGCCCTTATAACAGCTTATGGATGGATTGTTGGACAACCCATTTTAGGCAACTGTCAACCATTCCTAATATAATGTAATGAATACCATATTTGGCTACGTTTTAGAAAAAGATCCTGAAATCCCCAACTGTGTAAAATGATACCTATAATTTTATATCACGCAAAGCAGGCTTCCTGCTGTGCACATTGTACATAGTATATACTTTAACTTAATTATTTCCCTTTATTATTTTACATATCAGATTTGCCGGGACATGAAGTAGGACTAAATGGGTCACTGAAAAAACACATACTAAAAGACTGAGTTGACTGTTTCCTACAGATATATAACACAAGTGCATAAAATATTTTTTCCAAACCCAATTCTGAATAGGTCCTACATATCAGGAGGCGTGCATCACAGTCTTGGGCTGCTAATTTTTAATACATTGTTTATAATTTATTTCTCACATGTAATATACACAAAAGAAGATACAAAAAAAACCTGATAATGAATTGCTGTCCATTTCCAAACGTGGTTAATACATACATGTGATGGTGTTGGATCAGGGTGGTTGAAGGCTTTTTCTACATCTCAGATTTGGAGAAAGGGTCAAAAAAAAAAAAAAAAAGAAGAGGCAGCTTCCAAAACCCATGCAAACTAATCTATAGATTACTGGCTATTCATATGCAAAGACAAAGCAGCCCTTGAAGGCAAAGGTGAATGCCACTGTGCAAGAGAAAGTGGTTAAGGTAATTGAAATTGGGCATCTCCCTGATCATATTATTTGTATAAAAAATATCTTTAGAACCTCTTAAAAACTATATCATCAAACCAAAACTAACATACGTGGGGCTATTTTACTCAAAACATCCAACTAGCAAAATTAAAGTGTTACTAAACCCACAACAGTAAAATCAGTCTGTATATGCAGTAAAGCATGCTTGTTATACTCAGTGTGGAACCTAAGGGGTTAATCCTCTGCATTGTGTAAAAAGGCTGTTTGATCCCGACTTCTCTGCCCCTCTTCTTGTTCAAATGTCCACGCTGATAAGACAGATCGAACCTGTAGCCCATCTGCACATGCTCAGTTTGGTGTCTATTGCGAGAGTTTTTTTTTTTCTTGAGAGAGTGCATGTTATCACCTCAGGGCCAATCGCCACTGTCCAGACAGAGGTCAGGGGTTTAGCATCCTCCTAGAGCAGAAAGCAAAATCCTCCTACAAGCTTTAACCAGTGCTCTGCTGAAGTCACAAGACTGCTTTATCTGCTGATGAGAAAGGTATTTAGTTTATATTTACTAAAATAATTGCATTTCCATGTTCTGTGTACTGTGGGAGACCAGATTTAGTGAATGCAGGGTCTTGGGTTTAGTAATACTTTAATGTTGTGTCTAGAACAAGGTTTCCAAACTGCAGCCCAGATGTGGTCCTTTGGTTGCCTTTATCTGGCCCTTGGGGCACATGTCCTTCAAATGATATGAGGCACTATACCTCCCACCACCAATAATGGGGTACTATTCCTCCTACTTTCCAGGGATACCAATGATGGGGCACAGTTCCTCCCACTGACACCAATGATTTCATTTTTTTTTTCTTACTCCCACTGATCACCAAGCCTAGGGCATTGTTTACTTTTGAAAGTTTGGAGACCCTTGGTCTAGAGTATAATCCATAACATAGGCCATAAATAAAGAAGTGTGTATATTGAAGCCTGGACTCCAGAGTGACTTTGCTAAACCATAAATATGTGCACTGTGCTTTGAACGATTTGTTTAAAAACACAGCAACAGATTACCCAGCCAGCAATATAGATGAGGCTCTCCACTCTCAGCTCTACAGTCTCAGAACTCCAACATCTATCGCTAGTGACAAGCATGTCCCTTACAGTTGAAACTTTAGGTAGAAAACATTTTATGATTATAATGGTAACTGTGGTGAGAAACAAGTTATAATGGTTAGGGCGCTATGAATGTAAATAATGGGGCAGACATGTTATAAAGTAATTGGTTTTCATAAGAGGAAGCATTATTATAAACATTAAATAAAGTATGAATAATGTTCAGAGGTGTATATAGCAATACAGTGACATCAACCTTTACCTCAATTCTAGAATGCAAAACAAAAACCAGTTTTTCAGGTTGTCACCGCCCTTAATGCTAACAGGAAAAACTGGCAATTGTGAATAAAAATCTACATTTTTAATGATTTGTATTGCTTCATCCATCAATACATGCCACGTTGTTGACCTTAAAAGGCCCCACTTTGCCTTCAGTCTCTCTCAATAGGCAGGGCATAAGAGTTTTCCATTATTTTGGTGTGTACCTGTCAGCATGTCACAATTTCCCATATTTACAATGTACAAAGTCAAAAAAGGTTTCTGTGGGTCTGGAAAGAGGTTTATCCTAGCTGCTGCTGTCCGTCATTAAAAGTGGACCTAACATTAACATTTTACACATCATGTCAATCAATAAGACAAAGTCAATATTATCAGATCACCTTGAGTAACAAACTACCTCGTTTTGACCTTAAATTGAATACAGATCCGTCATGTGACCTAAAACCTCGGCATTCTAGATCACTTTTTCTTTTTGGCTATCGGTAAGCACGTGGGGTGTTTTATGTTGTTTAAGTCTGGGATTTATAAATAAATAATTGTTTCCAAACAGACTGGCCTTGACTGGAAGTCGTGTAGATGATCAGCAAGGCAAAACCAGAAAGCAGAGCATGCATGTTTAATGAGCAAATATGGCTGCTACCTTTAAAATATATAGAAGAAAAAAAAAAAAGCTTTTAAAAGAGTAACACTTGCATAAGACACTAAAAAGGAGCACTCCAGTAAATATAACAGGGACAACAGGGAGTAAGGGCAAAGTGTTAATAATGCTTGCTTCCGGTCTCTGACACTTAGTAAGGCTCCACTTACACTATTTCAGATGCAACTTGAGTCGTAGAGAACCACATGACAACGGAAATCACATTGTTTTCAATTGGGTCCGTTCATGTCAATGCAACTCAGCACGGTGCAATTTTGAAAAAGGTTCCTGTACTACTGTGTTGCAATTCCTTGAAAAATGTTTGCCCCATAGAATATGAAAACAACTTCAAAAGTAGAATTCAAATTGCACTACAAAATCGCACTGAAAGTTGGATGAAAATTGGATTGCAGCAGTGTAAACCTAGCCTAAATAGAATTAGTCACTCTAAATCAGTGGTTCTCAACCTGTGGGTCGCGACCCCTTTGGGGGTCGAACGACCCTTTCACAGGGGTCCCCTAAGACTATCAGAAAACACATTTCCGATGTGTAAAGTGCAGCTACTGTGTAGAAAGCAGCTGCTGTGTTGAAAGCAGCTACTCTGTTAAAAGCAGCTACTGTGTTGAAAGCAGCAGTATTGGAGGTAAAACGACACTCATGAATTATAATTACTGGGTAAATAATTTTATGGTTGGGGGTCACCACAACATGAGGAACTGTATTAAAGGGTCACGGCATTAGGAAGGTTGAGAACCACTGCTCTAAATGGTACCCCTACGAATCCCATTAATAAAAATGAGCACTTACAGAAACAGAAGGCAACCAGAATGGAAGCATTGCACAAACCTTTTTGCTTCACCATAGTTTTCAAAGAGTGTACTTAGCGCCTTACACTTTGCTTACCTGCATTTGAATGAAGACCCAGATTTTAATATCTGAGATAGGGGGCCTTACCTACAACCTGAATAATGACCCAGGTGATGTCATCTGTGATAGGGGCCTTCTCAATACTTGAATCAGGAACCAACTGATATCATGGACTTTCTAACTACTTGAATCAGGACCCAGATATTGCCATCTGCAATGAGTAGCCTTAACCATAACTTAAAACAGGATCTAGATGTCGCCATCTATGATTTGGCGCCACCCTCACCACTTGAATCAGGACCCAGATAATGACATGTGGGATAGGGAGTCCTCTTCTTCACAGCTTAAATCAGAACCTGGATGATGCCATTGATGATATGGGGCATTCCTTACCACTTGAATCAAAACCCAAAATGATGTTACCTGAGAAAAGGTTTTCATTTCACCTAAAATCTGTATTCAAGGTAGTAACAAACTGCAAATATATATATTTATATATTTAATTTTAACTTTTACATGTTTGTGTGTTTTAAGACACAAAATCAAAATTACACACAATGCAGCTGGATCCTGCAGAAGGTACTCTAACCCTAGGTTCACACCTATGCGTTTTCTGCAGCTTTTGCAGAAATGCAGTACAGTTCATTTAACATGATTTCCTATGGGACAGGTTCATATCTCTGTATTTTTCTGTGTTTTTTGGAGAGGGTCGAATTTTTTTTTTTTTTTTCTTTTTTACACAAAACGTAGCATTTTTGGTTTTATAGACTTTAATGGGAACGCTGCAGAAATGCAGGTATTAAATTTTTTATGCGTTGTGTGTTTAAAATCTGCCTAGCAACAAGAAAACAAAAAAAAAGCAAAAACGCATCAAAAAAACGCAAGTGCAAAACAACGCAATGCAGAAACGCAACCTGCATAGGTCTGAACCTAGACTTAATACTCATAAATCACACAGCCCTGAGGACCTGATTTTAGACTTTATTGCAGGTTTTTCTGAAACTTGCGAATAAAAAAAAAAGCGTAACTGATAGTTGTATATAAGCTTACAGCTCATCTTTATTCTGGCTGCAGATCTTCTTTAAAAGCACCAAGTTATGATTGAGAGGGAAATTATAACTGTAAAGAGGTTATCGTTGCATATACAAATGTGGTTTAACTCCCTAGACTGCTGAAGTTGATGGAAGTTTAAAACCTTGGGTGAAGTTATTACATGCGACAGCTCTGTAGCTCAGCTGTGCCCTTCCCTATATAAACATCAAGAGCAGATGGTGCTTTTTAAGCATGCTTAGGCCAGTCTTAAGGACAACTAATATATTAATACAGGACCAAACACAAACATTATTTGAGCAAATCTCTGCCATGTACATTTGTATTACTAAATCTCAATTTTTGTTTTGGCCAGCAGCTTAATATTGAGTGAGTGGAATTCTGAATCTCCATCTGAATGCCTCTTCCACCTGATATTACATGCCATGGAAGATCGTTATCTTAATGCCATGTCCTAATTAACTTTTAGGCTCCACCTGCACTGTGGCAATATTTTTGCAATAGTCTGAATTTACCAAGCTGACTAGATATTCTTTCCTCTGGGTTTACGAATACAATGATTTAAACTTGTACCTTTATAGTCTACTGTTAAGTCATTGGGCATAGTTATCAACAGTTGTTATTGATGCTAGTATTAATACCACACAAATTAGTGCACCATCAAAGTCAATGAGAAAATTTATACTGCCACAGTGCTTCCAGAGGACCACACAACAGCTTTTTGTGCATTGTGTCAAGTTAGGCAGCCCAAAATGAATGGGCCTCAATGCCTGAAAACTTTGATCTTGCTGCATTTTTTGCAATGGACTGCAATTAGACTGAAGAGATATCTGGAGTCATCATTGGTATCAGGAGGTGTAATAAATCCCCCCAACATTGGTGTCAGTGGGAACAATAATAACTCCCTGTATTGGTGTCAGTGACCACAATAACCACCTCAGCACTGGTGTCCATTGCGACAATATTAAACCACTCCCTGCTTCCCCTACGTTGGTGGTCAGTCACAGTGCTGTTCTTCACCCTGCACTGGTCTGAGTGTCCGTGCTATGTAACACCCCCTCCCCCCCCCCCCACACACACACACAATTGGTGGTCAGTTTCAGGGTTTTAAACCCCCCCAATTGGTGGTCAGTGGCAGGGTTTTGTTTTTTTTTCAGTTCCCCTGCATTGGTGGTAATGTTTTTTGCCACTCTCGCATTGGTAGTTGGAATAGTGTTTATTCACCCCATTTTGCATTGTTGGTCAGTGCAGGAGTGAAATGTAACCTTACCTGATAAACACGTAAGTACAGCATTTTAGCACCTAGCAACTTGCTGCACCTCTGCAAAGTCAACATATGCCCAACAGGTGGCAGACCCAACCCAAGACATAGCAGCAGGTAGCTGGCAGGGCATGTGTTGGGCACCAGGGGTGCATAACCTAATGGATTAAACAAAATAATAGATATTGTTTTATTGATACCCAACATCATTTAACTGATATCCAATTTTGTAAATATTGAGAACATTTAAGATATTGGCGATAGTCATGATTTATTGTATATTTTTATTGTATATTATTTTTTGTGTATTTAGAGACGTCTCTGGGACTTCCATTTATAAAGATATATTTTTGTAAATACAATTCTCTCTATACAGTATAATGCTATATGATGTTATAGAAGGTTGTGTGTTAATGAATTTGTATGTTTTTATGAACTACCTGCCTGTTACTAATAGTGATGGGTATCTGGGAGGTAATATGGAGTTTGTGGGTTGCCATGATGATATGCTCTAATACAAAGCTGTGTGTACCTGGGTGGTACTCTTGATGAAGTAAACTGTATACAAACGTGTTGGGGTGGAGCTTAGTCACATATCCAGTGGAGGAGCTTAGTGATGCAGTCAAAGTCTGAACAGAGAAGCTACGGTAACAGAAAAATTTGCTAAAGGGATTTTTGGACAATATCAAAAAAAATATTAATACAATGCTGGATGCACTCTGTACATGTGAACTGCAATGTGTCTTAATTTTTTTTGTATGGTTATTAAGGATTATACTTTAGGAATTATTTCTGGTTCTAGTCTGTACTTAAATGGAGATTTCACTGCCAAAAAGGCAGTGTGCCTATCGGCAAGCTATTATCACAGAGATATTCATACTGTATAACTCTGTGATAATATATATACTGTGACAGAAAGGTAAAAAAAGGGTAAATAAGTTTTCAACTTGAGATGAAGGGATTGTGGAAGCATGTTGAAAACAACTAATGGAAATATGAAGATGCCCTTTTGAAAAGGACTGTTCACAGATGTTTGGATTAATTGGGACATTATTTAAATTATATTGTATTAATTTGTCACCACAATTTGCTCAGTGCATGTGTTGGGTTTATAAAGACAGACAACACAGCGCTCAACAGTATAAGTAAACAATAATGAGTTATAAAGTGTCCATCAGTGTCCAATATAACATTATACAGTGCAGTGCTTCCACCTCTGCATTTAATTTTCCTCAGTAAAGTGCTCAGTGCTCTGCAAACCATGAAGTGACTTTGTGCTGAAAAACCAAATAGTGATCCGTGATCTGTGCCCACTCTCCTTTATCCACACTCACCAGAAAAGATGGACCCCCTGCTATTAGCAGAATAGTCAAATGGGTTCTCTCTGGTGATGAATGCCTCATTTATTTGTTCCACTCTGTGTTGGTCTCCACTCTCCTTCACATACTCGTTTTCATTTATTGGTATGACGTATAGTGGCAATGGATAAAGGTGGGTAACACCTCAGGCAATAAAAAAAAAATCAAAGGGAGGAGGGAACCCTCAGAGTGTATTATCTTTTATTTAAAAAGGTAAATAAAATTGCTTTTACATATGATAAAAAAAGAGTCCACTTTGAACAAGAGTTGGGTATGGATAAGAGGCTAAAATCACAGTCCAGGAATGTCACTGGTCCACATATGTTCCACAGACCAGATATGATGTCACCATAAAATGGAATTTCTGCCCAACACATTTCACCCCTTCTGCTAGGTGTCTAGTGGGAGGTGTGAGACGCGCTGGACGGAACTTCTGGTTTCAGGTGACCTCACATCCAGTCCATGGAACACACACGGACCAGCGATGTTCCTTAACTGATTTAGCTGCTTATCCACACCCAACTCTTGTTCAAAGCGGATTTGTTTGTTTTATCATACGTAAGAGCAATTGTATTTACCTTTTAAACAAAAGATAATACTACAATATGAGCGTTCCTGCTTCCCTTTGATTTTTATTGCCTGAGGTGTCCCCCATCCTTATCCATTGCCACTATACTTCATACTATTAAATGGAAACAAGTATGTGAAGGAGGGTGGAGACCACTTTTTGTTGACCGGTTATGCAACAGTGAACAGAATAATTCATATTAGGCAGTAGTTTTTTGTAAATCACTAGAAAAGTAAAGGGTTGCTTTAAAATTAGTGATCATCACCACAGTTATAAGATATCTTCCTGCGCCTAGTGAGACACTCTACTACAGGTACTATCCTGCTGCTGTGCAATGTGAACAACACAAATATATGAAAAAATAAAATAACAGCGCAAAACATAGACCTCTACATAAAATCAAAAAAGTGCAAAAAAAATTATGTAAAACAAAATACAATTTAAATGGTGCAGTCCATCAAATTCTTATATAAATAGTGAAATCCATCAAAATAAACAAAAGTTCAAAAATATTCAAAAATATATGTGCAAAAAAAGGAAAAAAGAAAGAAATCTTTTCACATTCTTCTTGTAAAGAAACTTCCACCTTCCACCCGTGAAAACCAATATCAAATGCACTCACCAGATATAGGTGAATAAAACGCCTTTTAGGAATTTTATGGGATCCTACACCCTCTTTCGTATCCACTCTATAGGAATCCTCTCCTCCAACATGGGCTCCACCATCCGACCAGGGAGAAAAATCCATCTTTGTGCGTTCCAGCGGCCATCTTTGTGGGATTTATATATGTGTGGTCTCTGTGGAGCTTCTGCTGGAACCTGGGACTGTGATGTGAGATTCTGTGAGAGGTTACCTTGCATCTACTGTTCATCTGGAGAGAAGCTTGCCTTAATAAATATGCCTTTTTAAAGTGAAATTAATGTGAGTGGCCTTAATCCTTGATTTCACATATGAAATGGTGTCTTACAATATCACACTATTTGAGATTTTTTTCTCCCTGGTCGGATGGTGGAGCCCATGTTGGAGGAGAGGATTCCTATAGAGTGGATACGAAAGAGGGTGTAGGATCCCATAAAATTCCTAAAAGGCGTTTTATTCACCTATATCTGGTGAGTGCATTTGATATTGGTTTTCACGGGTGGAAGGTGGAAGTTTCTTTACAAGAAGAATGTGAAAAGATTTCTTTCTTTTTTCCTTTTTTTGCACATATATTTTTGAATATTTTTGAACTTTTGTTTATTTTGATGGATTTCACTATTTATATAAGAATTTGATGGACTGCACCATTTAAATTGTATTTTGTTTTACATAATTTTTTTTGCACTTTTTTGATTTTATGTAGAGGTCTATGTTTTGCGCTGTTATTTTATTTTATCACCACAGTTAGCCACAATATTGAAGCAACTTCCAGTTGTTTTACCAACATCCGGTCATTTTCATTAAAACAATATCTCTGGTTGCTATTAATGAGTAAAAGTTGTACTTTTTACTAAGGGTGGCTGCTTTACATTCACCTATAACTTAAAGACAAATCACCACACAATATTCTGACCAAGTCACATCCCTTCTAAATTGGGTTATCTTCCATTATTGCTCACGGGCACTAACAGTTCACTCTCTAGCACAGCAAAGATAAAATGTTAGGAGCTCAAAATTTTCCAGTTTGCTCGATTTCTTGTAATACTGGTGTTCTCAGGTCCTAATTGCCAGTACTGTGTGAACCATCATTTTGCAAGAACTGACATAGTCCCTAGCCACCAAATGTATTTTTCCAATTTTTAAATAGTACAAATCAACAAGAAAATAATTGCTCCTGCGGTCTCTCTAGTTCTCTATGGCTAGACCAGAGAAAACTAAAGCAAGGGAAAAAATGCAATACTACTCCAGCTTCATACTGTACATGTCTCATTGCCTGCTGGTGCCTCACTCTGTAGTTCAAAAGCAATACTCCAAAACAGGGTGGCTACTGTGGGTGAATGAAACTTGTAAAAAAAGTGCCACATCCCAGACAATTGCAGCATTTAAAATTTTGAACACATGGACATTTTAGGCACCACAATATTCATTAAAAGTACAAGTTTATTTATAATTCACAATTAAGACAATAACAGTAGACAAAATTACAACATACCTAAAACCTTGTCCAAACAACCCAAATACTTCAAGGCCCCTGTAAGGTACAGTTGAGCCAGTGATTAGCTATATACTTGGTGGGGCACCTTGTTTAGGTTAAACCTCTACATGTTTTGCGATAAACATTGCTTCCTCAGGAGCCATGTTGTATTTTTCTAGATAGACAAAGTCATGGGTGTCATAACATGTATGTCATTTAATATTCATATATGTTAAAAGTGTAAAGCCATTCTTCTATATTTGGTAAATTTAAAATGGTACAGGAGACAAATGCAATGAATGACAGCAACTTTTAAAGAACCATTCATCTATCCTGTGCTTGTAAAGAGTTTTGCAACTCCAAATTGAAGTAGAGACCACTCCTTTTGCTTTACAATATACGTAAGGCTCCCCTGGGCCACTGAGCCTTGTTCATATTAGGAGCCATTACCCCAAAACACACAATGGCCTCTGCTTTGCACCCAGATTCTATTCCTTTCTCCAATCCATCCTCAGCGAGGGCAGGAAGAGAATTTTATTTAGGCTTTAACTATAACAGCATGTACCAGTAAGCCTACAAAGGAAGAACAAAAGATCAAAAAAATTGACCTGCTGTCAATTGTAACCAAACAAGTCTCATCTCAAATAATTTTATGTTGGAAACATTCTACAACCTGACCGGTTATTTATTTTGCTACTGTTTCTATAATGTTCTTCTATGTGGCATGGAAGCACAAGACTGAGTGGCTTATGAGGTCTTCTTGGGTACAATTGCCACAGCAATATCTGAAGTCCAGAAACTGCTTTTTAAATCCACTTGATGTCACTAATACTTTTAATTCTAATGCCCTTGAAACTCTAATTCTGCTTACAGCTTTGTTTGGGAGATTGCCAACAGGCTGTATTACCTTTTATTGAAGCAGGTACTAAAATTCATCTATATTCACTTATCCGTCCATATTTCTCTGCACATATCCAGGTACAGTATATCATGTGTTAAGAATTTCCATTTAGAAGTACTCTCCCCTTTGAAATGGAAATTATTTGCTCACAGTTTAGGAATGGAAATATTAAAATAATAATAATAAATATAAATAGCTGCACACTTTACCTTAGAAAAAAGGCAAATATGTTTTAAAACATTTTTAATTATTTGTTTTAGGATCACACATTTTAGAGAATTAAATTCAAAATGTTGTACTAGTGTACAGTGAACAAATTCAAGGCAGGAATCTTGAAAAGGTTTGAAATGCATAATACAGCAAGTACATTTATGTATTTATGTGACAAACAATAAGAAGATGAACAAAGACAACAAAGTTTTCAATGCACCCACGTCTGGCTCTGATGTTGTGTGGTCAGTGGCTCCACAGGAGCCTAAATTTTCCCATTTAAAGTGGGAGGGATAGGGGCAGGTAGTAAGTGGGTATGGGGCAAAGTGAGGAGTGATGGCAATGTCAGAGACTGGTATGGGAAGGGAATGAAAGATGCAAGATGGAATGAGGCAAAAAGGGGGAGGGGCAGTGGTGATCTGCACAATGTTTGTCCATTGGGATTTTAGAGAGGAAAGGAGATGACTAAGCTGCATAGCTTGCCAAGAACAGAAAGGTTGACCATATGTTGCTTTTCACTTATGGACTTCAAACCTTCATGGGAAGTAAAGTGTTGTAATCTAAAGACATTTTGATATATGAATGTTTGAAGCGGTTAGTCTTGAATACCTGATGGACAGGCTGGTTTACGTATTCCTGTCATCATTAAAGTGAAAGTAAACTATTTTGCACCTTTTGCCTACAGATAAGCCTTTAGTAAGTCTTACGTGTAGGTACTGTAAATATCTCCTAAACGTGCACTGTTTAGGAGATATTTACCGTAGAAGAGCCGGTGATGTCACTGGCACATGCACACCGTGCTCTCAATAGACAGCGTGCCATTCATTGAGAGAGCATTGCCGCGGCCAATCAGATGACCACAGCTCGTGAACCCAAAAGGAAGACCGGGTGAAGATGGAAGCCTCGGGGAGCTGTGACAGAGCTCCATTGGAGGGCTTTGTTTTCAGGCAAGTCTTTCATAATATGCTTAGTGTGCAATGCATACTAGCACATTATGCTCTTAACTTGCAGGGAGAAGATTTTTTAGAATTTTTTTTTCCTGCGGTTTACTACCACCTTAAGGAGTGAGCGGAATCAAAATGAGGAAATGCAGTTTGTTTTTGCCAACACTCTTAGGATGAGACTGATTAGAGGGTGGTTAATGGTAGTGGAAATTGACATGTGAAGTCACGACAGTGCAGGTAGTGGGATATCAGGCATTTTTCCATTGCAACCCAATATTTAAGTGAGGAATTTATACACCAGTCGACTACATATGATTTACAACATAAAAGGGAGACAATACAGTTACAGTACAAGAGGGTTAGGCAAACCCTGATCATGAAAGCTTACAATCTAGAACAGGGGTCTGCAACCTTTAAGACATAAAGAGCCACTTGGACCCGTTTCCGAAGGGAAAAAAAGACTGGGAGCCGCAAAACCATTGCAACATTTAAAACAAATCCGACACTGCATATATTGTTTCTTACCTTAATGCAGTGGTGGGCAACCTTTTTTTTCAACTGAGCCAAATCTCGCCAAAACCACGATTGAAATTTATTTTGAGAGCCACATTTTTAAAACTGAAAATACATCCCCCATATAGTAATTCATCCCCCATAGTAATTCATCCCCCATATAGTAATTCATCCCCCATAGTAATTCATCCCCCATATAGTAATTCATCCCCCATATAGTAATTCATCCCCCCTATAGTAATTCATCCCCCCTATAGTAATTCATCCCCCATATTGTGTCAATTCACTTACCTTTGCTCCGCGCGTTCCTCTCGCCGTGTTCCCGCGCCGTTCCGGTCTTCAGGGCAGACTGTGAGAGGAGAGGAGTTCGTCACACTGCCCCGCCTACATCCTGACAGCCAATGTTTGCCACGCTCCGCGGGCCGGATTAAAAGGTCCGCCGGGCCGTAGTTTGCCCATTGCTGGGCTAGCTGCAGAGTCCTGACTTTTGGGGCGGCCGCCCGAGAGGAGGGAGGGGAGCGGGCACCCGGCACACAGAAGAGCCGCATTAAAATGTGTAAAGAGGCCGCATGTGGCTCATGAGCCGCGGCTTGCCGACCACTGAGCTACGGCAAGCCGCCTGGTGGGCAGTGTGCTCCGGAGCCGCAGCAAAGGTGAAAAAGAGCCGCATGCGCCTCTGGAGCCGCGGGTTGCTGACACCCGATCTAGAAGGAGGGGCAACTAGTAAAAAAAAATAACTGTATGGGGATGAGTTAAGAAAGAAAAGTTCAGTTCTTAGGCCAGAAAGGCTTTCCTGAAGAAATGAGTTTTCAGGGATTGCCTACAGGTGGAAGGAGTAGGAAAGAGCCAGAATGATTGGGGTAGAGCTTTCCAGAGGGATATTGACAATGTTATGAAAGCAAAGGCAGCAAGATTCAGACAATGATTGGATTTGGGACTGAAAGGCCTGAAGTGCTGGTATTGGCTTTTACATGCATAAGGAGCTGTTCACACGCCATTATAAAAATTAGCAGGAATGGTAAGCAGCCCTGTATTTAGAGAAATTTTGTGGAAATGGTTTCATTTACATTCACTTCAGCTACTAGTGGGAAATAGATTGCATTAATCCATCAGTATACCACTTCAAAGTGTGTTATTAAAAAGCCTCAATTTACCCTATCAAAAGCATTTTCTTTGTCTGCAAAAGTAGAACTTTATTTTTGATGACAAAGCGTGAGCAGGAGCATACATTCCATATGAAGTCATTTTCTTCAGAAGTCTAAGAATAATGGAGAGTACGGTAAGCTAACATTGCAATAATGTAAAATATAAAGCACCATGATTGCGGGATCCATTTTACAGTAGGACAAGTTTAATAAGTTTGTGTTCTATATACACAACAAACCTCTGAATTAACAAACATATTGAAAATACAGTGTACTTTCAAAATGTATTAACAAAAACAATACATTTAGCTTCTGTCTGTATATGCAAAAAAGCCCCCATTTACATAAGTAGCCAAGTGCTGCGACAGTGACACCATCCCTTTACCTTCTGATTAACAAATGTATGTTCCTTAAATAGTACTGGTGTGTTCAATATTAAAGTGGTTCTAAAAGCAGAAGTTTTTTACACTTCATGCATTCTGTGCATGAAAGTAAAAAACCTGTGTGCAGCCCCCACCACAGCCCCCCTAATAGATACCTGAGCCCAAGCTCAATCCAGCAATTTGCATGAGAGCCTTTGCTGTCTCAGGACTCCCTCTCCTCATTGACTGAGACAGCAGTGGGAGCCATTGGCTCCCGCTGCTGTCAATCACATCACAGCCAGGAAGCCAATGAGGAGAGAGCAAGGACTTGGCCGAACTGCAGCTCTGTGTGTCTTATGGATGCATAGAGTCGGGCTCAAGAGCAAACATGCACCAGTGCCCCCAATAGCAAGCGACTTGCTAAAAGGGGTACTGTCAAGGGGGAGGGGCCAGGAGCGCTGGCAAAACCACTGCACAGAGCAGGTAATTCTGACATGTTTGCCGAACCTCAAAGCTGAACCTTTATTACCACTTTAACCTTTATTCTTTGGTACATTTTTCATAGTACCTGAAATTTCTTATCCGGCTTAATTATAGAAATATCTATTTTAGCTGCTGAATAAGCACAGTGTCTAAGAGGTTAGCACTTCCACCTAGCAACACTAGGGTCGTCAGTTCGAATCCCACCATATTATCTGCCTGGAGTTTGCATGTTCTCCCTGTGCCTGTGTGGGTTTCCTCCCACACTCCAAAGAAATGCTGGTAGGGTAATTGGCCCTAATGTGTATGTATGAAAGTAAGTTAGGGACATTAGATTGTGAGCTCCTTAATGTGAATGTATAATATATATGTAAAGTGTTGCATAAATTGATGGCACTATATAAGTACCTGTAAATAATAAAGTGATCTCTTTCATTGCCTGCCTCTAGTCTTTTACTTCAGGAATATTTTCAGGCACTATTAAAAGTTAGAAGTGGCTAGACTGGGTGCAGGTATGTGCCAGGAGTTGGGACTGAGATCTTCAAGTAGTTCTAAAAACTAACTGGATGATTTTTCACTTTGTTTCTCAGTATTGCGGATATCCTCCAGCTTTTCGGTCACTTACTGTCTACATGCACGTGCTCCAGCATTGGCTGCACACCATTCCTCTGGATCCACATGATCAATTGTAGTCTATACCAAGGCACATGTGACAGGATCACACCGTAGGAGCACAACTGGGAGATAGTTGTCACCCCATAACGAGTGACTAAACAGGTTTACATGTGCTTTTAAAGTAACTGTTTTCAGAAAATGCCAAAATTGCTAGCATGGGGGATATTTATGGAAGCATTAAAATGATTATGAAGTTATTGTCATTCCATAACAGATTAATCTGCACCATAAAAAAATGAATGCAGACCTATCATCAGAAGATTCCCGTTGGAAAGAACATATATTAAAGAGAATGTTGTACTAACAAACAGCATGTTGGCAGTAGCAAAAAGGTAATTCAATTTCCATGATACAATATGACCCAAAACTGCTTTGAAGTAGCAATAGCTTAGTAATGCTAAGCATGCTTAAAAATATCCAGTGAGGTATGAGCTGATAGAAACTATAACGGCTTACCAAGCATGTCAGCACACACTTAAGTTACGCGTAACTTGAAAAGAATATTAGACTTACCAACATGTGAAGTTGAACTAAAGACAGATATTTAAAAAAATACTAAACCATTATGATAGTCCAAGGGATTTCACTCAAGGTGTAGTGCTTCCCAATGAATTCAGTCAAGCCAGGAAATACTGTTGTTGGGTTTGTTGGCACACTTAAAGGAGAAAGTAAACATTCTAACAAAAATGGCTGCCCTCTCAGGGGATACCGCCATTGCATCAAACACAAAAACAAACATTAGCCTCCTGACTTGCTCTGGCAGTGCCACTGCTCAGGCCTCAAGCTAAGGCTTTTTGGCTGGTTCTTCAGACCATTATCGAGCACCATTGTGCTCATGTACAACCTCTGCACCTTTCTCTCTCACACTTGCTTGCACCTTCCTGCTGCTCTGGCCCAGGACTCAGCCTCCTGGTTGGGACTTCTGGTCTCTCGGGTGCAGCCCTGAACTGTAGACAGCGCCTTGCAGCCCCCTGCACACACAGCCTGCTGTTCTCTAGTAAAACCTGGGCACAGGGTCAGAGGCTTTGTCCTTCCCAAGGCTCTTTGAAGCCTCTGAACTCCAGAACTCAATTTGGAAATTACCAATCCTGTAGAAAACTGAAAAAAGACAGGTTTCTCTACTCATAACTGATAATCCAGAACCCCTCATTCTGCAAATGTGAAAACCCAATGTAATCTTAAGTCCTACTAACCCAGGGTACAGCACTCTCACACCAGTCGCATATTAATGTATTACCTAAAAGTTACCTAAAATTAAATTCCCAAAATTTGTTTTGATATCAGCCTGCACAACAGACAGACTGGAATAGGAAGGTAGGAAGGGTGAGCATCTGCAGCTAGTCAAGGTCCTCCTGCTTTGCAGTGCTGGTGCTCTAGAAATGTGAACATGCTAAAAGAAGGGGAGAGCAGAGGGATGGCCTCATCAGTGGTCTACTGCTCCTTCATTGTCTAAAAAGAGGAAGAGTTAGAAGCTACACAGACTTTCTTGTCCAAATATGATTTCTAGGTATAGTATATATTTTTTCATAGTTACATTGGTCCTGTTTCAATCAATATATCAATGTACTGTATATACACCATACCCAACCATAGTGCTACCTACTTTTGATTTCTGCTTTCAGAGGCATCAGCCTGGAATTCCTCTGTCATGCAAGCAGGTCCAGGATTTGGCTGTCATATCTATGTGGGATTCCTGGGTTATAAAACCATCTGAACTGAATTGCAAATCCCTTGGCATAGAAAACTATTTATGAATATGCATTTCAATAGTTTATTTATTTAGTTGGCTGTCTGGAGTCCAGCTTTAAAGAATATTAATCTATTTAGAAGAATAAATGAGAACTCTAATGGTTTAGGTCAGAAAACACAACAGCAGGAGGACTGATCACTTACTCAGCTGGGTGTGATATTATCTTTAGCTATTCAGCTCTGTACACAGTAGTCAAGGTAAAGCCTAATAAATGTGATTTAGAGCCTTAAACTCCCCCATCTGGCTGCTTGTAGTAAATATGGAATATTCGCATGCAATGTTTAAATGTTTTATTTTATCTCCTGACAAAAAGAAATTATGCTTTGAAAAAACTAAAACAAACCCTAAACATTCACATGCTTTATTTTAAATGTAGGCATTATAGATGGAAACAATGTAACAGCAGTGGAAACCGCAGCAAAACAGCACAATCACATTTACAGATAATTGATGGTATCAACAATCATTTTACAAGTTACTAATGTACAGAGATTGGGGAGGTATATTCCAAATCCCAGAGATGCTCACCAATGGCCTCAAGTCATAATACCAACAGGGAAGGGGGAATAAAGGGCCTCCAGAAGTGACCTGCTTCATGAAATTTCTAAAGATCTATCCTCCAATCCACAATTTTCAACTTATTTCATAAAATGCCTTTGCAATGCAATGTGGGTAATGAATTATTCCTGTCATGCATTCAAAGCTCACCAAACTATCATAGGATCTAAGCAAGATGAAGGAGTTCTTGCCTAAGATATTCCCCAAGAGACCTTTTTCAAATCAAAACAATCTCTTAGTCAATACTAATATGCAACTGTAGGTCACAAGTGTGCTGCTGCAAACTGTACATTTTACTGCTGTTTAGAGAACACAGCATGATGTGCTGCTTATCATGAGGTTTAAAATGCTGTATTTAAAATATAGAGATTAATACAGCAGTCAGTATCAAATCTGTCAAACTTAAAGAGGTAGCAAACCGCACCCATGCAGGATGTCATAATGTGCTAGTATGCATCCTATAGTAGCACATTATGACAGACTTACCTTAAAAGATGTGAATGTACACACATATATATATATATATATATATATATATATATACACACATACATATATACATACATACACACACATACATACACACACACACACACACACACGAAGCACGGTGTAACTTCACGGCGCCATATAAGTTCCTGTAATAAAACATCAAATAATTTGAGTAAAACTGAAGATTTTGAAATCTAAATTATATTAACCTTAATTTCATGTAATGAGCTAAACAAATGTTCTTCAAAACTCATTTTTGGCAAAAGTTTGAAAGTTGTTCTGGTGTTCATTGAGATATTGATTAAAATTTCACTTTTCAAAAGGGGTGTACTCATTTATGCTGAGGTGTGTGTGTGTGTGTGTTATATATTAGAATATATACACACAGTACATTTATGATTATTATAGGTAAAGATACAAGAGAAGAGGTTACCATAATTGAAAATCATATGTTACAATGACCAGTACATCCAGAGCACTGGCAAGAAGTTCCGGTTCCCATCTGTGTGCTCATGTTTTTATTAGGTGCGCTGTGGAACAATTTTTAATTACACCTCATTGCACATTGCAAATGCATGTGTGTTTTAGTGCACAACAATGTGTGTTAATTGCATTTTGGCATGATGTGCAATGCATGTAACCATTACAATAGACATCTATGCTCATGCATTTACCCAAAACGTACAATAAATGTGGCCCTAGACTAAGTATATACAAATTTCGACTTTTCCTGTAAAAGTGAAGCCTGATCCTACCCTATTCCTACCTCTCCTTCATAATAAATGAAGTTGCTTATCACATTAAATAACCAGGAGGGTCATTAACCCAAAATTAGATTTGAATTAATTTTAGCTTTTGCTTCCCCTGGATCTACTGATTGCATGCTGTTTTCACTAAAGGTAAACACTGCCTAAGCATTTATTCTATTTTATGCTCAATTCTAGACCTGGTTTAATTTAAATGCAATATGCACTTTGCTAAAAACAGAAAAAAATGGCTACAAGCTACTTACCACAGTAACAGATATAAATCAGTAACCCTGGCCTGTATTGAAAGAACGTGTCTTGGTTACTATTGGACAGCCTGTTCTATAAAACTTTTTTTATACATCATGCTGGAATAAAAGTTTACTTTGGATCATGTATGTCCCATCATATTTGGGATATCAGGTGGATAACCTGCCTACCTTCAATATAGGGGGATTGCACCTGGATTTCTAAAGCAGACGTTACAGCTTGTTGCCAGTGAATTCTACTGACACATCCAAATTTATTGCATAGAAAAGTGGAACTACACTACATCTGAGCACCACAAACCAAATAATCTATTTAATTCCTTTTTAATAAGTATACTTCCCCATCCATCCATGACTTCATGCTTTATTTTTCTGAGAAATCAATTTTAAAAACACCCCCCGTCATTCCTATCCATGGCCATCTTGAGTAAGGGCAAATGATTCATGTAGCATTTACTTCCTGGAATACATCATCCTTAAGCTCAGGCATGTAGGTGGGTAAGCTTGGCGGAGAAAACCCATCCTTGCCTCCTGAAGACTCCTGAGATGTATGACATCATTTGCCTAGACCTGGAAACCAGGAAGTAACTGAAAAAATAAAAAAGGAAGGTTTACGTAAATACAGTGAAACACAATTTTTAACTATACTTCCTATAAATTGAACTTTAAGGATTTGGTTGTTCCTGGACCTCATCTTTAAATGTGTAAAAGTGCCAGGAAGCGCAGCCAATGCAGTTGATATCAGTGCGCAATAAAAGTGGAACTTCACTCTTTCAATGAACATGGACTATTTTTAAAACATATGCTGCGTATTAGTGAATAGGAAAGTATATCATATTTACTTGTTTACTTTCCTTTTTTTTTCATAAGCCTCCTGTCATTGGAGTAAAAAACCTTTAGCCCCATATCTTACAGCTGGGTGACTTGACTCTCCTACAGGGTTTCTATGCACTATAGTTCTGGTTAGCAGCACAACCCTTTCTATCTTTGGACAACAAGTAGAGATTCAGATGAAGTTGGAAGTGACGAAACATGTCTGAACGTGACATCAGACGTAAACCGGAAGTTACAGAACGGCCATTTTGGAAGTTTTTTTTTTTTTTTTTTTTTTTTACACATGCCATTCTACACATGCTGAGACACCTTGTCTTTCTTGTAAGCACAATTTGATTATTAAAGAAGCTATATCCCTACCAATGCCTACTACACTATGATAGATGTACTATGCTACATGTAATGATGCCATTTGAGAACTGGATGATCTCTAGAGTGAGAAGAGCCCCCTTTTCTAAGCGAGTGGACTTTATCGTCTGGTAAGGTGCACAAGATAGGAGGTGGCGGTCAGTGTGTTCACTAGCACTGGGAGTTAGTTACAAGGGGAGCACGAGCAGATTGAAAATATTTTGAAGATTTAACACTATATACTATTCCTTTGAATGTATATTTCCTATGCGAAGGTGGATGGGATTTAGGAGCCGAACCATGAAGGAAGGTGGATTTTGTGGAAGCTTTTTCTAATTTATGAGAGGGTAAGAGTAAGGATGATGGTTGGTTAAAAGGTGCACACACGGTGGAGTGATTTTTGCATGCATTAGCACAATATTTGTAAATGCGTTTTTGCTATGTTGGATATCATGCGTTGTAGATAATGCACTATATGCGATTTATATTTTTTCAAGGGTACTAAGTGGAGAAAGAGGATTTGTGTCACTTGTGGAATACTCATTAAGAAGAGATCAGCACTACTGGGCGTTCTATATACAGAGACGCTGAATAAAAGTTGGACTAAGTAGGGACATTATCAAGTTTTCCTATACCACTGATGGGCACTAATACAGCACTAGGTACTTAACTGACAGCACATCCAGAAGACTCAGAGATTGTAGTAGCATCATAACTACACTTGTTAGAAAAGGTCATGTTTGTGTCTGATTTACTTTTCTTTTAAGAAGGAGTAGGTTCAGTGACTGTTGGGAGATGGACACATGTGCAGACTTGGTCAACAGGTTTATACATAGGCATTACAGAAGGCAAATACGCTGTTGATTTTGCAAGAGATTTTCTTTTAAACTTTCCTTTAAGGTAAAAAATAGGTGAAAACAACAACCACCAGCAAGGAAAATACTAAAAACTGCACTTTTGCTTGCAAATGATTGGATGATGGAAGTCACCAGAGCTTCAAGTCATTCACTAACCAAAAATTTCCTTTGCAAAGTGAACAGCCTATTTGCCTTTAGTAAATCATCCCCATAGTGTTTACCATTAATACTTTCCCTTACATCAGCCTTTCTATTAAACAGTGATAGTGCTGAAATGCTACTAGGAAGCCTTTTTAAGCAGGGAAACTTTGCTTAAAAGCAACACTATTAAGATCAGATTTTTGCTCATTAATTGGGACAAATTAAGCAGAAAATCTGTGGTTCATGTGGTTTTAAGAGTTCAGGTTTAAATAATTTATAATGAGCTTAACGTTATGTAAGGTCTGCTCTCCATTTAGGACATAAGAAGGGTCGAGAATCTCGTCGCCTTTATTCTATAGTGTCCAGTCCCACAGTGAATGTATTTTAGAGCTTCATTAGAGTACCTGGATTCTGGAGGAATCCTATGCTTCAGTTCCCAAACTGTAATTTTATTTCTTCAACAAGAAACATTGTTCTAATAATATTTTCTATAGAGGCATGTCTGCTGCATTTCTAGATTACCTTTTTCATGGACACCAGAAATGTTAGAGCTTATGCATATGGACATATGCATAACATAGCAAGAAGCCTGCATGCTCATGGGATATAAGCTTGTATGAGCAGGGCCATTTTCCTTCAGGGGAGAGAGAAAAAAAATGGAGGTTCCATTTATCTTTCAACCAACTATGTAAAAAAACAAATAAAATTGATACTGCTTGAATGCTCAATCCGTTATCCCAGCCGACTGGCTGCAGGTGGTCGCAGGTGGTGTTTGGGTTGAATACTGGCTCAACAGACAGGTTAGTGCCTACAGCAAAATGGTGCCTGTCCACACACTGCCACAGCATGTAGTGAGCTCCTCTTAGTAAAATATGGTGTCAGCTTGGTCACCTACCCATAGGAAAACCTCCTCTACATGTTTCACCCAGCAGTGGCTTAATTGTAGAGGCCTCTACGATTAAGCCCCTACTGGATGAAACATGTTAAAAGGGGCTCTCCCATACATAGGAGACCAAGCCGAAACCAATTTTTACTAAGAGGTGCTCATTACATGCCATGGTGGATGGGCACCAATTTTCTGTAGCCCTCATATAAAAAGATTTTTTAAAAATGGAAGGTCAAAAAAAAAAACAAAAAAACTCAGGATCCCAAATAGCACACTGACATACTCAAGAAGAATAATCTCATGGGATTCCCCATTCTCATCTTACCCAGAATCCCTGAGGAAAACCCAGTGTCGCACCTAGGCAAGCCATGTTGAGGCAAGGGTGCAAGTTGAATACTTTTACCTTTTTTCCTAATTTTTTCCCTAAAGGCTTTCACTCAATGTTTTTACACTGGGTGGGGGACAGGGAGATTACGCAAGGTCTCCCTTTAAAAAAAAAACAAAACAAAACAAAAAAAACGAACAGCTCCACGAAGCTCCACAGAAACATATGAAAAAATATATTTATATATACTACTTCATGCCCCACTATATGAACTACATACAAGCCAACCAATTACAATTTTTGCATTTACTGTATGATGTGGTAAAACATTATCATAATGGCTGCTTCATGGGTCTCATAATATAACCAAAACTCATAGCATCTTATTAAAAACTGCAGCATCCTCAATTTATAGGGAGAAGTTTTTTGGTTTCAAAACACTCCAAAATATAACAGAAAAACAAAACAATTCAGCACTGTATTCACCATAGTGCTAAAATGTCAGAACTCCACTGGGAATTCATAAGCATTTTTCATTCCACTATTTCCAAATGAATGATGAAAGAAATGTTTTATTTTTTCCCCATTCTATTGTTCTTTAATCCCTCTAAAAATGCCAAAAGAAAAGATTTGTGTGGTGAAAAACATACCAAAATAAAGCTACGTTGCTATCTTATTTGTTCTGTAAGGTGTAAGTTCTTGCACACGCATTTTACTATGCCTTTTAGAGATTGTACCAGTACAGCAAGTTAATGAAACCTTCCACGAGGTAGCACTTAGGAATAATGAAAGGGAGCAGTAATAGCAACAATAATAATAAAAACAACAACAGCAATAATACATAGAATAAAATGCTCCCCATTGGGTAAAACCAGACTGTTAAGATACTGTATCAAACGGCTCTGCTGGCAAATAAACTATCAGGCTAAAGGTCGAGAGATTTACTTATAGAGTTTGTCAGAGAAACAAAACATCCTAACTATACACAAAGGGGATCATTCTCTAGAATAGAGTAGCTCTTACTGAGCAAAATCACACCACAGGTGACTAAATTATATTCTAATTTGAGCGCATTTTATGCATTCTGGAGATTTACCGGGAGCTTTGCAGCTAATTGAAGAATATAAAGTGGAAGATAAAAAGTGAGTACCAAGTACTGATTAATACTTTGTATCAAAATAACTGCATATAGAAGAATGTATAATTTTACTTGTGATATCTTACATAAGCAGTACAATATAGAAAAAAAGGAAGAAGAATACAGCGACCAGTGCACTTATTAGGAGTGCTCACAAGTCAAAGGTCTTGGGTGATGGACCAGTAATGATGGCCCTAGATGGATCAAAATTCAGAATGTTCAGCAGGTTCCAGATGGATTTTGACCCATGCATGGCCACTGCAGTTGAACAGAGGTTGATCTGCAAGTCAAAGGCTGTACATTGATTTGTGTATTCCAAAAAAAGGGGAGCCCCCTCAGTCAGAATACAATAGCAGTGGGGAGGATTCCCTCATCCACCTCAAATGTGTGAATGGGGGAATCAGTTCAGTTTTTTGTTCAGCCCATGAACCATGTATGGCCAGGTTAAAAGTGGTTCTAAAGGCTGAAGGTTTTTTACCTTCCTGTATTCTATGCAGGAAGTTAAAAAACCTTCAGTATGCAACCCCCCCCAATACTTACCTGAACCCAATCTCAATCCCTCATTGCATGAAATAAGAGGCTCTCCCGGTCTCTCTCTCCTTACTGGTTGAGACCCAGCAGCGGGAGTCATTAACCAGTAAGGAGGGAGAGGGGGGCAGGGCTGAGCTGCGCTATGTGTGTCTTATAAACACACAAAAGAGGGCTTGGGAGTGAGCACGCACGAGTGCCCCCAGAGCAAACTGCTTTCTTTGGGAGCACTCAGAAGGGAGGAGCCAGGAGCGCTGGTGGGGGACCTGAAAAAATAGGAATTGGAACCACTCTGTGCAAAACCATTGCACAGAACAGGTAAGTGTATATCATACTGTTTTGTATGATATTTGTTGATTTTTTTTAATGTGAAGCTTTAGTATTGCCTTAAATCCAATCCTGTTCTTAAAAAGCAATAATGGGAAAAATAAAAATGGATTTTTTTTCTTTAACCTGAATTAACACAGCAGTTTTGTTTACCTGAGACCCCCTGTAACAGGATGATAGTGTGGTTTATTTTGCAGTGATGTTTCACAACAGTGTTTTGTGTGTGTGTTAATATATTGAGAGGGAGAAGTGAGTGAAAGTTTTAGCCTGGGTTCACACTATAGCGATGCAGGAAATCGCACCGCATTCCATGTTCAAATCACATGCAATTCTTTGCAGTGCAATTTGAAACCATTCATTTTTAATGTGCTCAATTTGCACTGCATGAGCACAAAAAAGGTGCATGCATCTTTTGTTTGCTGCTCCTATGTGATCTGATTCTTGCAAATGCACTGCATTTTGCAGCCTGTTTTGGGGTGTCATTAATTTAACATTGACACCCATGGCAAACCGCATGAATGAAGAGCGATTTCACTGCGGAGCAGGAATTGTTCAGAATACACTACGTTTCCCGCAACTCATATGTGTATTGGGGCTTGGGCAAACAAAAATATATTTTTTTTCAAATTGAATTATGCTGCTTGCATAAGATGCACTAAGCAACTGCCACTTTTGCACACTGCTCAGGAGAGATTTAGCTCCATTTTTTCAGGAAACATTTTCCAGGTTGCTCTGGTTATGGCTAAGGGTATACTTATGGTATGGAGGCACAAGAAATTTATTTATACACATTTCCTCAGATTCTTGATAGGAATCATAGGACCACTATCTACTTCCTTATTGAAACATTTTAATTTTGGCCTTGTGCCTGGAATCATTGCCCTGTAAAAAACTAACACTTAACAAATTGGAATATATTTATTTAGTGGCAAATAAGATTGCGCCCCATCCATTCTTCCTGGTGTTATAGCAATGTGTCGTGTTTGTGTTACGGAACGGCAGTCCCATGACCATCCTAGAGTTTTCCAATGGGTAGAACAATTCAGTCTTATTTTGATGGAGTCAGTATTGGAATCTTTAAGTTTGAAATGTTCTATAGTGTTTAAGGACTGAAATATGAGACAATGACAATAAAGACAACAAAACTGCTTACAAGGCTATCACTGGTATACATGAAATAATGCAGATCATCTAAAAGAAAATCTTTTACCAGCATCTCACAAAAAACTCTACCAAATATACTATATGTCCTAAGGTATGTGAACACCCCTCCAAATTGAGTTAAGCATTTCCTGTAAAGGGTAATTGTAATGCTACAGCAAAGACTCCTAGATTGTAAGCTCCAAAGAGCAGGGACCTCCTTTCCCTCTTGTATTGAACTGTATTGTTGCTGTATTGTCTCCCATTATATTGAAAGCGCTGAGCAAACTGTTGGTGCTATATAAATCCTGTATAATAATAATAATAATAATAAGACATTTTATACAATTGTGCACTTTTTTTTGTGCTGCAATAGTTTGGGAGAAGCCCCTTTTCCGCTCTAGCATGGCTGTTCCTCTGTGCACAAAAGTCAGGATCACAAAAATGTCTCCATGTGGCACCACCAAAGGCTGGAAGATTTATTTTCAAATAGTAAGACATCAACACCGCCAGTCCTTAAAACCCCTTGACACATTTTGTATCAAAGTACTTTCCTTTTCCTGTGAATTTAACATTCCAGCTGGGCAAGACTGAGATGTATGAGGCACACTGGGGATGGAAGCAAAGGTCCCCTAGCGGCAGCAAATTCTTGTAAAGACATGGTTTGACCAGTTTGGTGCTGAGGAACTTGAGTTGCCTGCAGAGAACATTGACCTAAACCCTACTGAAATGAAAGCCATGTCTTCATGACCACAATCAGTGTCTGATCTCATAAATGTTCTGTTGTCTAAATGAGCATGAATTCCCACACACAGACACAATTCAAAAAACTCTTCGCAAAATGTGGAGGCACACCCCGTATTAATGATCATAATTTTGAAATGGGAGGTTTAACAAATTTGTATAAATTTGATCATCAGATGTCCACAAAATGTTACCATATTGCATATGTGATTGTTGCAATTGACAGCTCCTAGTCACCAAATTTATTAATAGCATTGCACATTTGTTGTCACGGACACACAAAGTGCCCTGATGTAGGTTCCTATGTGGCCAAACTGGGATAACATACTTTTTTTTAGAGGTTAAAGTCTTATCCAGGTTATTGATAGTTTGAATTTGTCTATTGACCCTTAATGCACTAAAATTCACATGCATGCCCTTTCAGCAAACAAAGCATAGCGAAATACAAAAACAAAAATGTGATCTATTGCAGCATGCTGGCCCTTATATATGATGGCTGCATTACCTTTCTATTTTTCAAGCTAAGAACATTTTCAGTAAGTACAAAAACCTGTTTATGGTGCCAGAAATGCAGTGTCATTGTCACTTTCTGTAAGCTTGAAAGAAAGTACAAGCATCCTAATCTTTCTTGTTTAAGCTGCTAGTCCAATCAATTCACCATGTACTGGACACAAGCAAAGGCAGATATGTTTATAAGTCTATGTTTGTTACCTTTGCTGATATGGGGCTTCAGTAAATGGTCATTCTGGAACACAGAGTTCCAGCTTTTTTTACCTTTTGTTTATGTTTGAAGTCCAGGCTGTGTGACAGCCATGGCTTTTCCCCATAGATAAAATGGAAAAACTAGTAAAGGCATGAAAAAAAAAAAAAGACAGGAAGCATGTTATTCCCAAATTTATCAAGACACGCTTTAAGCAATTTTCCATTGCAAGCAATGATTTTTAACCAATATGAAATATTTATAGCAATAGCAAATGGATCAAGTCACTTACATAGGTACAACCTTTTTATAGTTAGTCTTTCCAGGTATTACAGAACAGAAATAACATTACACAGGCCAACACACATTTTGGTACCTCGAATGTTAGACCTATTTTTGGGTATTTTTTTCCCTATCAGCTCTAGTTTTTGAGATACAGCATAAATGCCATATTCTACTCTTCACTCTGGTTGCTTGTCGAAAATCAGGATAATTTAACGTAGGGTTTTGTTTAGTCCCAACCTCTACTGTGCTCAGTCTGCAAAAATTAAATGCCATGATTGGCAATATACATACACCTCCTATGCGATAACTATAATACAGTTAATAGCTTACACTTTAGAATCCAATGTTTCCGATGTAAAATTACAGCTGGGAGTAGATAAACACTCTCCCTATTTCTGTTAACTTGTATGCAAAAACACAAAACTAGGTAACAGAAGAACAAATTGATCAGCAAGCTGACTAAAAATGATATAGTTATATGAAAAAAAAAAAAAAAAATTTAGAGCCAATGCAGTCTAGCAAATGCAATTTTCCGAATCAGCACCTTAAAGATCCCAAAGAAAAAAGGTCTAAAAAGCAAGACACCAAAAAATATATATAGATTTTGTTGGGCTGTATCAACAATTAGGAATACCTATTACTAAAAGTTAAAAAAAACTTAGAACCGCTTTTTTTGTTGTTGTTTTACAAAAATAGTGCATGTGATATCATACAAATGAGCACATACACATAACTATTCACGAAAGCTATTTGTAGAGCATGGTGTAAGGCAAACGTATAACCACTACTGTCTAGAATGTCATTCAATGGAAACTTATATCTTGCTATCACAGTAGGAAACTATCAAGAGCACAAATGATGAAGCTTTAAAAAATGTGTCCCCAGGATTAAGAACTGTAGAAAAACGTGAGCTCCTTCTTTTAGAAGATCTTTAGAAACTCGAGCCTGAAATTAATATAGTACCTTTTTGCAAAAGTTTGTGTACATAACCTGCCAAGCCAACAGTAAATTACTTTCTTTGGAAACTGTCCAAGATCTCCAAGTTGGAAAGCTACCCACTAAGTCCAAAATATCCCCTTTCCAGAATGCAGTAATGCTATGCAGGATCTGAGCCAAAAAGCTTTCCTACAGGCCACTTGCATTTACCAAGGCTGAATTAGAAGGCAGTATTTACATAGTTATTCCTTAAAGCAGTACCGGGTTTATCTGAGCTTATTCAATAATAAAAATGTTATAGAAAAAAAAAAAGGTGAAATTCTACTTTACCCAAAGAGTGGAAATACACTGAATAAAATGATTCTCTAAAACATAACAAGGATTCAGGAAAGAATAGGTATAAGTGTTTACTATCCGTTTTTTCATCATTCCTGCAATTTTACATGAAATGATCACCAGGGTTCCTAACAATTTTACATACTGCCTATAAAAACCGATAATAGGTACATTTGTCACATCTGTACATGGACTTTTAAGGAGAGCTGAACTAAAAAGTGAATATTTACTATGCTATAGGGAACATATAAAAATCACAATTATGCCTACACAGTACTCTGAAAAATATACCTTTTGTCATGAATTCTCTATAAACATAGCAGTGCAGTTTCTGGTATACGAGTGTGCCTAGACAGTCCTTTGCCTACAGCCACATAGCTGTAAATCTGAAGCGTGTAATCTAAGGCACTGCTGCCTTTGATGGCTAGTTTTTGGAGACTTAAAGTGAGGTTTGGTGCACACCACAATGCACATGCATCACACGGAAGAGATGTGAATCAGCACTTCCTATAGTGACATCTAG
Source organism: Staurois parvus (assembly GCF_062004578.1). Classification (NCBI taxonomy): domain Eukaryota; kingdom Metazoa; phylum Chordata; class Amphibia; order Anura; family Ranidae; genus Staurois; species Staurois parvus. The sequence goes on from NW_028317877.1 coordinate 5,616,637, forward strand.
GATGTAACACTCTCTTTCTTTTACCATACCTATTATATATAACCAATTATATTACAGTGAAAGCTATTCAGCAGAGGGACAAAGACACAGGGGACATATTTCGTTATCAAAAGGGAACCTACACTGAAGAATTATGTGAGCTGCCAATGCGGACCTGTGTACTTCTGGAAATGCTAGTTGTTACCATAACTGAATAAGTGGTTTCAGCACTTTTGAGATTAGAAGTCTGAAGTTTTCTCTGACTTTCTGAATTGCATGCTTGTCTAGGTCAGAGACCTAATAGTGAAGACAGTGGATCTGCATGGCAACTAGGCAAATCACAACGTCAGAAGTTGGATTTCAGTGGTGCTATATTTCTCTTAGTACTATCACAATATTTTACAACTGTGTCTGGCTTTTGCACTGTTGGTGTCGGCCTTCATTTGAGCTCTCATCTGTATCTACATTAGAATCAAGCACCAAGCTAAAAGGTGGGATCTGGGCAGATTATCCATTATTCACTACAGCCCCTCTCTGTTGCATTCTTAATACTAACTCAGCGAAAGAAAATTCTAAACCTTGCTAAAGCCCAACTGAACTTTCAGTTTCAATTAGCTAAAGGCATTCCATTTAATCAAAATAGAAAGTTTGCCAAGTTTTACCATTTGTTGTCATTAAGGACCCTTTCACATGAAGGGTCTGATCAGGTCCACCTGTCAGTTTTTCAGGTGGACCTGATCAGACCCTCCATTCACCCCTGAGAATTGGCGAGTGTAAATGGACTTGTGTCCATTTACACCCACCTACCTCCAATCTGGTCATCCCCTTCCATCTAGGCAGATCCGATCATAGGGCAGCTGGATGTAAACGGACAGTAGAGTCCATTTATAATTGGCCGTCCACAGAGCAGAGTGGGCTCTATGCATGTCCCTGTGCATAAATTGATTGAACACAGACCTGTTATCTGCTCAAAGAACCAGCAAACACAAATGCTCCTGCGCTTGGGGATGGACTCGATGCTACAACCACATTAAGAATGTCCTGGAACATGCACACCTTGCTGCCCTCAAATGGACCGGGGGAATCCAAATATACTGAATGGGGAAAGAACAAAAAACAAAATAGAATGATAAGCACACACCCTGTAGGCTGCATCTCTATGAATTAATAAGTGTCTCTGCTGGGTTTCAGATCTACTCTCTATATTAAATCCATGTCCCATGGTTGTCTATGGCAAGCAGAGCACTAGGCAGCTTCGTAGCGTTGCTCATCCATCCATTTATTTATTTAAAGGCGAGCAGTGCAGTGCATCACCAGGGAAGGATTTTTATTATTTTTTATATATGTGTAACTTTCCATTTATTTATTTATTTTCCACTGTGCACACTTCTTATGGTTCATATGATTTTATGATTGTCACTAGTTTCAATGGTTTTATTTGTGCGTGTATATATATATATATATATATATGTGTATGTATTTTTTATAGACCTTTCGTGTTTACTTACATTATGTCGATTGCCCCTGTGACTCCTCCACCTGCACAGGGGAGTGTCCAGGACGGCCCATGTGACCTTTGGTTTAACTAGTAGTGAGCATATAAAAGAGGGAGCAGACATTTGGTCAGTTGGCTCTGAGGAAGAGGCAAGTCCTCGAAACGCGTCAGCCTTTTGGATGTCTAAACTCCCTATTGTGGACTGTTACTCAGCGCGGTGTTGATCCAGCTGTTCTTCTATGATGTGCCTTGACTATATTGTCGTTTGTGAGTACAACACCTACTTTATTTTTTATTAAACATTTTTTATGGTAATGCACTAGGCCTGTTATCTGCTCACTCTGCTCTGACCAGCAGGGGATCAGTGGACAGATCCCCTGCTAATCTAATCAAAGTCTGCCTTGTATGAAAGTGGTATTTGAACCAGCCACAGCTTAGGTATTAAAGTGGGTCTTGCCAGCAGGCTGCAGAGAGGGACCCTTGTTCCCTTCTCATTTTAGAGACCTGTGTTATTTTTTAAAGTTTCTCAATTTTTATTGTTGCCAGTTTGATCAGTTAACCAAATGTTATGAAAAAATGTCCGAAAACAATAAAATCAAGGAATAATTATTGGTGGATTAATAATTGATTGCTTTTTCAATTTTTTTTAATTGTATTCATATACTGTATAACGCCTCTGCAAACAACAACAAAAAAGATAGGTCTATATGTGTCTATGCACACTGATGCCTGAGATAATTAAAAAATAAAATAACCTCACACAGTATTATACTGAATTTAATGACAACTGAAGGAGAAAAAAAATTGTAACAAAAATACCATAGCTTATAATATGCTCAGACATCTGACTACTACTATATAACGATTATACATTTATGCTCATATGGAAACCTTAGATACATCAGCTTTACACCCGAGAAGGATCAAGCTACAGTAGGGCTTGAAATTTCCATTTGCCTGCTCGCCAATGGCGAGTGGAAATTATGATGGGGGCGAGTGTGTCCCCCAGGGCCGTTTTGCTGAGCAGGCTCAGAGCTCAGGCCGGATCTGTCATTAGCACTTGGAGCCATCAGACTGCTCAATAGCTGAGCGCAGTGAAAGCAAAGCAAGGAGTGTGTGCTGTGCTCTCTGCCTCCCCCTAGAGTGCAGTACCCGGCTCTGTGAGTGAACAACAAAGTACGGCAACTTTTTATGGAGGGGGTGTGTGTGTGTGTGTGTGTGTGTGTGTGTGTGTGTGTGTGTGTGTGTACGTGTGTGTGTGTGTTTCTGTGTATGCATGTACATGTGTCTGTGTGCATGTACATGTGTGTATCTGTACGTGTCTGCGTGTATGTACATGTGTGTACGTACGTACATACATGTGTCTGTGTGTACACGTGTGTGTATGTATGTACATGTGTCTGTGTGTATGCACAGGTGTCTGTGCGTGTGTATTTCTGTGTATGTACATGTATCTGTGTGCATGCATGTCTGTACGTGCCTGTGTGTGTATACATGTGTCTGTATGTGTGTGTGTGTACATGTGTCTCTGTGCGTACATGTTTCTGTGTGTGTATGTACATGTCTGTGTGTGTGTACAGGTGTCTCTGTTTGTGTGTGTTTGTTGGTGGCGAGTAACTCTTAAGGCCTGGCTAGTAGCTCAGGACTTGAAATTTTAAGCCCTGAGCTGCAGTATCTGTATGACAAAGGTTTTAGCCATTCAAAAGAAATTTGGTGTTCTAATTATCCATTCATTTTTTCCCTCGTTGGATATTAGTGATCATAACCGTAGTGTGGCTCAGCCAATTATGCTAGCACTGTGAAAAGAAGGATAAGGGCCAACAGCCAATCACTGTGCCAGGTCACTGCCTGCTTATGGATAATTTTCAATTATACAGCAATTAGCAAATGAACAGGAAATCTCAACACTCATCTACTTAACATGTTGTAACTCCTTACCAAAAATCATCTCATATAACCACCTTGGCTTTGTATGAACATGAAACTGGGCAGCTGACATCTGTCACAAAACTGGACCAAGTAAGGGCAACTACTATGATTGATAAGTGGAAGAAGTGTTGCCATTTAGATGAAAGCATAATAATTAAAAGCATAATAAATAAAAGTAATTTGGTTTGATGGCTTGGCTGTATTCCCTTTATCCAGGTAATAAAATATTACATTTAACTCCACCTTGTGGAATGGAACGGTGTAAGAAGCTTAATAGCTGCTATTGTATCACCATTTTGGAGCTGAAAGTACAAACTATTAAAATAATGTATGTTTGCTCTAATTGTCAATATTTTTATTCTATGTATAAGACTAGCATTTACAGCAGGATTTTTCAATGTTCAAGCCGCTTTGTTGAAGTCTTTAAAGTAACCTCCAGTTGCACCATCCTAACCATACATCTCCAGTCCTCATTAACATCCAAAGTGCCTTTATTGGGTAGTCTTCTGCAAACCCATGGAAAAAAGACTTCTCACAGCCTCCCCAGATACTACAGCTCTGCTGTACTTACAAACAACTGCTGACAACTGTTTCAGGGTGGTGTCTCCACCTGAGATTTGTCATTCACAATGCACAGTCTGATGACGCCGCAGAAATTCTGACAATCATGCACAGCATGCTTGATCTGGCACTGCGACTCAAAATTGTTGAAGCTAGACAGAGCCAAGCAACCTTCATTTTCAAAAGAGGTTTAGCAGTGACAGCACCTATACTCTAATGACAATCACTTGAAGTAACACAATGTGGCTTTAAAGCAATTCTGGGTCATCCTCATTTTTCAAACTAGCATCAGCACAGCAAATCCCACACCAATAGGTACCTGCATGTTTTCAAGACTTCTTGTATGCGTCTGGACTGCCTTCCAGGTAGCAACATACTGAGAACTGCAGTCAGTTGTAATGGCATATGTATGCACTATTTCAATATTTAAAAATAGTAGAAGATAATTAAATATACTATTCTATATTTTACTTGTCCCAGTGACCCATTTATTTTAAGGATCCCTGGGTCCACCAAAGAATTCCTAGCGTAACATGCAACTAAAATTGGTAAGCGCAAACATTTAAACATTCATTGTATTTCCAAAAGCACATCAGATGCAGGGTAAACTGGAAGGCCTACAATAATCAACAAAATGCTTACAAGATTATAATTACCAATGAAATGGCTCCACAAACAATGACCATAAAGCACATCACAAATTTTGTTTCCAAAGCCTTATTTCATTTAATTATTTTTATTCAGGAGTAAGCCAGTTCAAACTAACACTTATATGGATAGAGTACTCAATGCTGTCAAGAACCCACCAATCAACTCTGATATGCTGGGCAAGCCTCAGGCAGATGGTAATGGCCAATCAGAAGCCAGCACCATAGAACACATTCACATAGCATTACATGCAAGGACAGACCGTGTCCATTTGGAGTTTTTGTCCCAGAGGTGGCAAAACAAACATTTGAACACAGTAACTGATTAGTGATTGAGTACAGGAGCAAATCTAGGGGGAGCTTGTTTGAGTTAAGTCTACATGAATATGCCCAGCTCTGGCACAAAAACCCAACACAGCACGTCCTCTTAAAAGCTGGGCTTCCTTCAGTTCCCTGCCCCATCAATATCCTGTAAAATCTTTAGGGCTAATTCACATTGGTAGGTTGAATGTTTGTTAAGAAGCCCATTCACTCTAAATAGGCCACAAAGCAAGTAAAATAGTCCATGTTGCATTGTCATGCATAGACTGTTCACATCTATGTACTGTGTTGTGTTACAACATTTCTCTGCTGCACTGTTGCATGTTGGGGTGCTACTTAAAATGAATGGAATCTCACTAGACTGCAGTACACAACATGCCATGCACTTGCAGTAACTCAGGTCACCTAGACCTTTTGGTACTATAGAACATAAATGTTAATACTGCTGTTTGTTGGCCCAGTCTAATCCAGCGGTGGCCCAGTCTAATCCAGCGGTGACCATCAATCTGATGGCCAGCTATACTGATCCTCACACTGAGAATTTTCAATGTAGAAAAAAAAAAAAAAAAAAACACCACAGGCGTACTCCAATAAGGTCAGATGATAAAGAACATATCCATAACCATTTACCCTATCCAAGGAAAACTCTGTGGAGTTTTACCAAGGCTGACCTCTCCTTACGATGATAAAGCTTCTCTGGCTGCTATCCTGAGCCAACAAAGAATTTTGTTCTATTTTTTTTAAATGTGGAAAGGTGATGGTTTTTATAAAATATTTCTGTAGTATTTTGAGAATATGTACTCAAATTTCCCCAAAGAGTTTTACACTCAAAGTTGTGCTAGGGTCAATGTTTCTGTGTATTGCTGATACTTCCCACAAGTAGCTAGATATGGAGTCTATTCTTATGGTTATTCTTTATGGCTTTATTTTCTCTGAATGCTTGTTCAGTGAATTACAAAAGTATTAAAACCAGAGACAGCCAGACAACTAACATTTTCAGAAGTCAACAGAGGCAGCGTTCATATATCTTTCAGCAGCATGGGTTTCCTTCCATTAAAGTAAATCAAAAGGCAACAATGATCCACAAACTGCAGAAACCCATGGCAATGAGTAATATGTCAATGATTGCAGTAAATTGAAATAACGAGGGCTAGGGCTTATTGCATTCACACATTACCCTCCTTTGCACAATATTATTGAAAAAGCCAATATGTACTGCATAGCACTCCACACAAGACTGATAAAACAAATATAAAAGCACAAACCTGCTGCTGTGGATACTGCATTCCTACCATTCCACTATGGGTCCGTCCCTGTATTCCCATCGGATATCTTTGTGGTCCTGGAGGTCCATATGATTGGCCAGGGTAAGGGCTGCTTTGCTGTGTTTGAGAGTAGGGACTATTGCCTATTCCATAAAGTGGAGGCCTTTTCATTACCACTGGATCCATTGGACTTCCCTGCTGGAAAACAAAAACATCTTAATGCAATGAGGTCCATTTGAAATATATATACAAAAATGTATACATTTTTGTGATTTTTTTATTAGCTCTCTGTAGACATCAGCAATGAAGGGGAAAATAAGACACGTATTATACGAATACTGATCTGAACGTTTTGCAGAATTTATGTATATGAAATATTTCTTAGAATGTGCAAATTTCTCTGCCAAGCTATGCTAAGGCTACAGATATAATTCCATCATTGTCTATTTGTCTAAACAATTTTCTAATGAAACACCACACTCACAAATGACAGACCTTGAAAGGTGTCATGATGCACAGTTACGATTATTTAATTTGCACTTTTTGCAGTGTTTATACATGGATATGGAAATGTAAACCAGCACAAAAGCAATGTAAAAGAAAAAAAAATACACATGTGGGAACTGGAGATCCATCATGGTAAAATAATTTTTTATCAGAATTTAAAAAATATAATTAGATCTACTAGAATGGAAAGTAGTCAGCAGTTATTGATTCACCATATATCAAATGGCATATATCATGAATGAATGGTCACAGAACAAACACCGCAGTCCATTTAAGCACCAGATTTTACAACTAAATGCATAGTATGAGCTGGAGCTAGAAAATCAATTTACGTCACCTGCTCGTTTCCCTTCGGAATCTCAGCAGCAGGTAAATTGTGCTGAAATGAAATCCTTCAGTTGGGAAACTGGTTCCTAGGGCATACACTATATAGATAACAAAAATATTGGACATGTGGTTATCAAAACTATATGAGCTTTTTAGGCAACCCACTCCAAAACCTTGGACAATAATTTGAGGGCACCCACCCCTTTGTGTCTATTCTAGGAAAGCTTTTACACAAGATCTTGAAGAGTATTTGTGGGACTATGTGCCCAATCAATTTAAAGAGCATTCCTGAGATCAAGCACTGATGACTGGATAAGAAGACCCAGTATTCTAATTTCTAAAAAAAGGTTTCAATAGCACTAAGGTCAGTGCTTTATGCAGGCCATTTGAGTTTCTGCACACCAAACTCAAACCATGTCTTTATTGGCCAGTTTTGGAACAATTCTAAAAGAAGACAATTGTCTAAAATATCTTTGTATGCTGTAACATTAACAGCATACTTTACGCAATGCATTTAAAGTTTCTACATACTTTTGAACAAAGAGTATAGGCGTGATGGCCAGGTGTCCACAAGCGTTTGGCCATATAGTTTAACTTCCAAATTAATATAAGCACTTACCAACAATACTTAACACCTGCAAGGAAACTGCAGTGGCTTAGAGCAGTGGTTCTCAACCTTCCTAATGCCACGACCCTTTAATACAGTTCCTCATGTTGTGGTGACCCCCAACCATAAAATTATTTTCGTTGCTACTTCATAACTGCAGCAGCTCTTCTCATTCCTGCCATACAAGGTGTCACACCTCCCCCATCCCCACCACACAGAGCTGCCAGCTCTCTTCACACACGGCCCGCTCTCACCTGCTCACTGACACCATCTTGGATCCGCTCTCCCCCCTCCTCCACCCAGTCCCCAGCTAGCCGGCTCCCTGACAGAGACCACTCCCAATCTTAGGACGTCAAAACTTCTTCACTGGTGCTTCCCGTTGACACGTCACCTCGTCTGATTGGTCAAGTTCTAGTCTGCCCTGCATTTAGAGCTGGGGATGATGTCGCCGCTCATCGATGATTGGGGGAGCAGTGCAGACAATGGGCAGGGTGGATGTTGTGGGAGATGATAGGCTGGGGCAGAGGGGTCAGGTCTCATCACTGCTGACTGTTCTCTTACTCATATGTGGGTGTATCTGCATGGGGACAGACCCACCTGGAGATAGAGGAGTGGTGTCTCGGTTCCTAGGACCATCAGAAATATGTTTTTCCGATGGTCTTAGGCGACCCCTGTGAAAGGGTCGTTCGACCCCCAAAGGGGTCGCGACCCACAGGTTGATAACCGCTGGCTTAGAGACTTGGAACCTATTGAAGCATGGTGCCCTGTTAGGCACCTTTCATGTGGGTAGACTCCATTTTGCTCAGCAGAGAGCAGCATGCGGATGACAAGTCACAGCCCACTCTGCTCTATGGGCAGTCAGAAGTAAATGGACCGGCTGTCTGTTTAAGCTTAACTTCCCACTGATCTGATCTGCCCAGATGAAGGGAGACCGATCCCCTTCCATTTGTTTTTAGCAGATCAGATTGGCTTGGAGGCAGGTGTAAACAGACACAAGTCTATTTACATCTGCCACTCCATAGAGGAGAATGGAAGGTCCAACTGGGTCCGCCTGAAAATCTGACAGGCGGATGCAATTAGACCGATTGTGTGAAAAAGGCCTTATAATGTTGAAGTGACTACCATTACAAAAAAATGGAATTTCTACTTGAAATGCATTTATTTTTGTATTTTATTATTTATGTGAATGAAATGGATAAGTGCAAAAGTCCTAAAAACTTGGCCCCTCAACACTCTCTTCAGCTGCACAGAACAAAGAAAATACCTGGCACTTCCAGGTATGGATGAGCATGTGACAGCCTTGGTGCTTGGTAGCTGGCCCTGCACTCTCACATATGGGGGGGGGGGGGGCAGGGACAAAGTGAGTCCTCTCAACCCTGCATAAACTGGCTAGAGATCCTTTTGAGATTACACAGGTATAGCTTTTTTTCTCCTGGCTGCTAAACAAAGTGGTGGGGATGTGAAAGGAAGGAACTGTGCGTATAGGTTGATGGGCCCTGAATGGGCACAGGCATATGATACCTAATTGGTAGATAATGTTTTGTTGGTGAAACAGAACTCTTACTACAATATTATATATGCTGGTAGATGTATGAAATTTTTTTAAATGTACGAATAAAAACGGTTTTATTTATGATGGAACTGATGTATTTGTTTGAAGATTTTTTTCTAATAATATTTTTTAAATATATTAGTTGTTCTTATGGTGTATTGTAAAAAACATTTTTCTGTTCTGTAGTCTAATCATAATCTCCATACCAATTTATTTGAAATATTTTTAATAAAGCATGGCTGTTTTTACACTTTGCACACTTTTTTTGAAATATGAAAATGTGTAAGAATTATAAATGCAGTTATTCCCACAAAATTCTTAAGACTTGAACATCAAACAGCAAAAATATGACGCCTGCAAGATCTTACACACCTTTAGAAGTTCCTGCAAAAAAATAAAATAAAAAATGGCATAACCTACTTTATTTGCAACTATAACATGAACGTTTCTTTTCTCACCAAAGGCAATCTTTTCTTTTGACAAATCTCCAAAATAGAGACACTCTTGTTAGGCTTCAGACACAGGTGACTAAGCTAAGAATACAGTGTGGAAGGGTAATGCTTTATACATAAAAATGGAAATACAGCACAGTTTAGACTTTGCCCATAGTAGCCAGATGTAATTTTTCTGTTGCCGATTCCGCAAGTGATTGGTTGCTGTGCCCAAAACACACTGTACCCAGTCAAGAACAACAATATCTTCCATTCTAGCTGACATTTTTAGGGGAACTTTCAGTCTATCAGCAATTAAAAATGGTTTCCCTCTGCAATGAATCTTTGGCAATAAAGCCAAACATGATCAACTGATATTGGGGTAAGTGGGCTTATACAGTGTAAGGCAGTTTACCCAGACAAGTCATAATGATGTAGGCAACAAGCCCCCAACTGAACCATTGCAAAACACAGCACAGCCTACATGTGGAAGTCTCCAGCACTTATTTAAAGTGGAGCTCCACCCAAAAGAAGAAGCTCTGCTAGTTTGCACACTCCCCTGCTCCACTGCCACATTAGGCACCTTTTTTTTTGGGGGGGGGTGGTTATCTGGTTTTGACAGGTACCTGCTCCCACTTCTGGCTCAGTTTGCCTCGGCCCCCTCCCTCCCCCCACAGTCTTCTGGGACACTTCACAGGTCCCAGAGGACTACGAGACCAATCACAAGGCTCAGCATGGTTTGTGCATGTGCAGTAGGCTGTAAAGCCACAAGGCCCAGAGGCTAGAGAAGAACTAACCTGGGTGATGATGGTGCTGGGCCCCTGGACAAATAAGTGCCCTTATATTAAAAGTCAGCAGCTACAGTATTTGAAGCTACGGACTTAATAGTCCAGAGTCTACTACCTTTTATCATCCCTTTTTTCACTCTACTTTCCGTAGAGATCCCCGTCATGCACTCCTTCATTACCAGCTTCCAGGCCTTCTGTTCCATCAGCAGAAACTATCTACCTATCTTTTCATAGCGGGGAAAAGGGCCATTGCTAGGGCCTAGCAGAGGCCGACTGTTCAAATTACGGAAGTGAGGAATATTATGACCACCCTCATGGTTCATGAGAAAATGTTGAGTGTCCTCAATGACTCTTACCCTAGGTTCCTGAAAATTTGAAATCCTTGGTGGCCTTATACACACCCCTCACTTGCCGAATCCAGCTTGGGTACTCGCCGTTAATAAAAGAGGGGGCTCTTGCCTACAGGTTCCCTTGTCTCTAACTCCTTTTCTATCTGTACTTTTCTTCTTGACTTTCAGCTGTTGCTTTCCTCATAGTCCTCCACCATGATTTACCACTGCTGGGTGTTTTACTTAGGTATATAGTGCCCTATCTGTGGAACTCCTTGTTGAGGGCTACTGTGATTATGTGTCGATTTTTTGTACTGTATATCTGACACCTGGTCCCCTGTGAGGGACCTTATTTCCTGAATGTTTGTACTTCATTTTTCTTTTTTTTTTTTTGTTTGAAAAAAGAAATAAAAATGAGGTGTACCAGAAACTACTGACTTAATTTTTTGGGGAAAGCCTGGAACTCCTCCTTAAGCATGAGCTTTATTCCATCACAAATCATAGAGGAAGATAGGACGTTGGAAACCACACCTTCTTTAAGGCCACATTTTCCACTTTTACAACAGTAGAGCTTCTTAAAACAGAACATATATGCATGTCTCATGTTCATAACAAATGCCAAAAATAGGGGCCTTATTTCCATTTTAGAATAGGAGACAGAGTGATGCAAATCATTCCTCTTTGTCCTTAGGCCCACTGTACATCCAGAACACCTGATTTACAATACAGATATACTACAAACGCATTCTATTATGAAGCCATTTATTACAAACTGCATAAAGCGGTTTTGAGCTTTCTGGTCATGTAGAGTATAGCTTCTATGAAGTAGTGTTTGGGGGCCAAATCATAACCACATATGACACAATGATTAGCATAGCCCTACTCAGTACTTTAATATGAGAAATAAACCTTTTGTTTTTGGTATCTGATGGGCAAAAGACATACAGATGTGTTCTATTTTTAAGAAGACTCTACTAGGCTTTGCAGAGTTATGCTGTGTAGGATTATAACTTTTTTTTTTATGGTTGAACTGGTTGGACTTCTGCCTTTTTTCAGCCAGACTAACTATGTAACTATGCTGAAGTTTAAAACGTGGGTAATCCAAAATAACAAGCTCTGTAAACAGCCATATATATATATATATATAAATGCTCAAAATAAGTGAAAAGAACAAATATATTCACTAAATATTGTTTTGGCTCATAATGAACCCACATATTACACCAATAGGGATCTATTAAGGTGCATGTCACTGGCCTCTTCTGGGTACAGGGCATGTGCGCGTCCCCTCCTGCCGACTTCTGCTGTGATTAGACGCAGCGCGATTTTGTCAGCAAATCCCAGCCAATTATAAATGGCCGGGACCTGTTGATTGGCTGTGTCCAATCACAGCTCAGAGCCCTGTGTTGATTGTCAGTATAGAGGGAACAACCTTTTTGCTTCCTGCAAAGCAGGGAGAAGGAACAAAGATTTTTAGTAAAAAGCAGCACATAATGCACACAGTAACACTTGTAAGGCACACATTTAACCCCTTAATTTACACGTCATCTCCCAGCCAGTGTCATTAGCACAGTGACAATGTATGGTATTATTATTTATCACTGTATTAGTGCCCCTTGTGATGTCAGTGTTAGTCATTTCCCACCCAGTGTCAGTATCAGATTGCCCACTGCACGATCACAGTCCCACTAAGTTGCTGATCATCGCCATTAGTAATATAAAAATTAATCAAATAAATATTCCACCATATATATATCATAGTTTGTAGACAATACAACTGTCATACAAACCAATCAAGACACACTTACTGGGATTTTTTCTTTTTAAACCAAAAGACATGTATCAGAAAACATTTTGACCTAAGTACATGAAGAAGATAGATAGCTAGATGTGTGCAAATCTCTCTCTCGACCCCTCGCCTCACCCCTTCAGTCTCCGCCCGAATCACCAGCCTACTGAACGACATATCAGATTGGATGTCACTCCATTTCCTTAAACTGAATCTCTCCAAAACCGAGCTCCTAGTCTTCCCCCCCAGCCCGCGCACCCCCCCCCTGACTTCTGCATTACGTCCAACCATGCCACCATCAAGCCCACCCCGCAAGTTAGAGTACTTGGTGTCATACTAGACTCCAATCTATCCTTCCAGCCCCAAGTCCAATTGCTAACAAACTCATGCAGACTCCACCTCCGCAACATTGCCAAAATACGCCCATTCCTAACCCCAGAAACTACTAAGCAGCTCATCCACTCCCTCATCGTATCACGACTCGATTACTGCAACTCCCTCCTCACTGGCCTGCCGCACAACAGGCTATCTCCACTTCAGTCGATCCTGAATACGGCGGCCAGACTCATCCACCTTACCAACCGCTCAGTTTCCATCACCCCCCTCTGCCAATCCCTCCACTCGCTTCCGATTGCCCAACAGATCAAATTCAAACTGCTAACACTGACGTACAAAGCTGTCCATAATTCTGCCTCAAACTACATCACCGATCTAATATCCAAATACCACCCAAAACGCACTCTCCGCTCTTCACAAGACCTCCTTCTCTCTAGTTCCCTGATCTCCTTCTTCCATGCCCACCTCCAGGACTTCTCCAGGGCATCACCCATCCTCTGGAACTCCCTACCCCAATCCATCAGACTATCACCCAGTCTCCTCTCTTTTAGGCGCACCCTAAAAACCCACCTCTTCAGGGAAGCCTACCCCACCCTCTGCTAACTGCCGATCTCCTCCACTCTTCCTACCACTCCATCCCCCACAGCTTTTCCTCCCGTACCACTATCCCCTCCCTCCTAGATTGTAAGCTCCAAGGATCAGGGCCCTCAAACCCCTCGTGTATCGCACTGTGTTGTTATTGTACTGTCTCATGTATTGTCCCCCATTGTAATGTACAGCGCTGAGCGAACTGTTGGCACTATATAAATACTGTATAATAATAATATTAATAATGTGTGTTTTATAGGAGAAAGAAATATGATTGAAAAAAAAAAAGAAACACTCAATTACCAGTTTAGGTAGTGTAGAGCTAAATAGCAAAAAATGACCTGGCCATAAAGGGGGTAAAACCCTCCAGGAGCTGAAGTGGTTAATGATCTTTTTTCTCCACTTAAACGTTTTCTAAGTAAACAGAGATGAAAAAGCCAATTTAAAACAAAAAACTATATTCATCTTAAAGTTTTGGGTTAATTTTGTACAAACAGCCCCTACATCTGAAACCTACAAGTGGCCACAATACTCACAAAATTTGCCACGCAAGTACGTTTGTTGCAGGCATAATAAACAGAATTTTGTGCAACGGAAAGCCCTTATTGGCTGCAGAACACAATTATGATTTGGAAGCCGCATTTTAGTTTGCTGTGCTCCTCACTTTGATTAATGTTTTGTATTCTCTCCATGGCTATTCTGTACACAGAACTTCAAAGTCAACTGGCTGCTTTACAAAATAACTTGGATTGAGATGCACATGTGCTGTAGTTTTAAAGCCCCTGACAAAATTCTACTCAAGCAGCCTTGGGTGAAAGTAACATTGTCGAGCAAGCAATAACACTCGATAACATTCAGTTAAAAAAAAAAAAAATGAAAAAAAAAACTGTGGAAGAACGGTCATACCAGATTCATTGGAAAAAATAAATAAAAGTACACTTTATGTAATGTATGACATTATATACTATTTACAAAATAAAGTATATATATAAAAAAAAACAAACAAACAAACTTCTAAAACACTCATACGTGGAGAAAAAAAAAATGTTGCCAGGTACGATCATTTGTCCTGGTGGCCACACAAGTATCAATATCACCAGTCAATCAATATTACTACCAGTGTTTCTCAGCATTTTTCAGTCAAGGGAGCCTTTACAATTCCACACAATCTTGAAGCACCCATTACAAAATGTAAAAAAACAAAATAGTTTTACAAAATACAGCAACGTCTGCACATGTAGGACACCCAACATTAGAGGTGATTTATTCTTCCAAAGAAAAAAAAACAAACCAAAACAACACTTGCACACTTGTACTGACTAGTATTCCAGTGTTTCTCTTCTCCCTCAGTTGCTCTCTCACTCAACTAAATGTGAGCCCAGTGCTGATGGAGAAGGGCAAGCAAGGATGCTGTGCTGGTGCCCAATGTCCTTCTAATTAACTGATGTCATCATTGGCTGTTATGTCGCCCACTGCTAGGAAGTTGCAATGGTGCACAATGAAAACCTGTGGCTTTGTGTAACTAAAAGGCAGGCTCAATCCACCTGCTGGCTTGCATACAATGTTTTGGACAATTTTTAGGTATTTCACCAAGGCACCTCTGAAGAAACTTGAAGGCACACAAGTTGAAAAAGGCTGGACTATGCTAATCAAACCACATAAAAACCATTTGATCAATACAGAAAGCTATTGATCAGTTTTGATCCTGCTGCACTGATTGGCCACGGTGCAATGTTCTCGATTACTTGAACAAATATCTGGGTGTCTGCCAAAGAACTGATCAGAATACTGATTGATCAAAGAATTATTTTTACATATATGACTATTTAATCATATTTTAAATTCAATACTCTGCGTTTTGCAAGGTTCAATATTCATCATGAATCCCTTGTTTGCAAATGCTTGTATTTACAACAATCAGAAATGTCTACATGTACGACCATCTTTACCATTCTGTAATCAAATAAGTGCTGCCATAAAGGTATAGATCAAGACGACCTTATGAAAGTTTTGGTTTTCATTTTAAAATATAATAAGGCAATATGTCCAAAGTACATTTAAAAGGTCTAGTGAGGAATATAACTCCAATAACATCAATTAAAAGGGAAAATGAAGGTAGAGTGGTTGTAAATATGGCCCATCTCTACACCCTTGTTTCCTCACCCAAAGTTCTCAGGGCAATCATTTCCTCCTTCAAGTTTTCCCGTAGCTTACTTGTGTTTATGCGTCAGAGAAATTTCCCAATAAACGTCTGAGGGGAATTTTCTGACACACACACTAGAAAATTATGTAGGAATGCTTAGAAATGGAGTCATCTACACAGGATCTACCATAACTTGAATGGATAGCAGGAATCTCAGTACAGACTGCAAATCACAGCCATTTTACTCATCAAGAGGCTGGACAACACATATGTTACTGATTTTTTAATGCAGCACTAATTTCAAAAGAATCCTAAAATAGGATGTAGTATAAACAGATATTTTCAAAGCCTCTTCATAATAATAATAATAAAAAAGAAATTACACCCCTCTTCTCTATACCTGCTGAGCCCCAAAGCAATGCTTACAATCCTCTGCTTCTTCACCTGATGTACAGGCATGCATAGTCTGGAACTATAGACTTCTTTAATGCTGTGGAGGGTGTGTGTATAAGATACAGTGAACAAGTTTAATATATTCCCAGTTATCGTAGTATGGTGTCCACTCAAAATGGCTCCTGCCTCAAAGTTCCTGTGCTTTCTCTACCTAGTTATTTAGCTAGCAGTAAGTGGAGTTAACTTCTCCTCTGCATCACCTCCGTGAATGATCTCCTCTGTAGTTTTTACAAACAGCTTCTCCGCAGTGGAGGGAAGCAACCAGAGGACAAAAGGAGAACACTGCCACAGTAAAACCTGCATCATAGAAGGCAGTGACTGGTGAGTTGCACATTCTCTAACCCAGAGGCTTAGACAATACTGAACACCAGACATGATGCACACTACCAACAATTGTCGTCCCCATTTTCTAGATTATGATTTTAAGCTGAACTTTTGGTGATGTTCCTATAAGGCTCTTCAAGGTTTGGCACCCCATTATCGGTCAGAGCTTTTATCAAGTTACTCCCCCCTTGTAACCTCTACTCCTCAAATTTTGGTCTTCTGTGTGTCCCCTAATCACCTACACATGATGGGAGACTGAGCCTTTTCCTGCTATTCCCCAAAACTCTGGAATCCACTTCCAAAGAAGAGACAGTCATCTTCAATAGCTTTTCTCATCCAAATCAAATCTAAAAAGGTTTTCCTTTAGACAAAATTTTCACATAATTGTCGCTTTCTTCTTTGGTTTTATACTTTTATTTGTGTTTTTGTTTCTCTTGTTTTTGTAAAAGAGCTTTGAGAAGAAACCTTTAAAAAAGATGCTATATGAAATAAATATTATAATTAATGTAGGACTGCACTTACCGGTAATACAGTCTGCTTCCTACTGTAGCTTCTCACTAAGTTACTACTTTAAAAAATATCATTTAATTCTAATTCTCTCTCGAAGAAAAGGTCCCCATTATTGGTCATAAATCTTTCCTCAAACTCTTTCCTCCAAACCTTCCTCTGTAATATTGGATTTATTGTCTAAATTAATAAATCCACCATGTATATTTGGGTCAGGAAAAAACAAAACATTAGTGTTGCCTGTAGAAACCTATCAAATATTTTTCTAACTTGCTTCAGATGATGGCATTAACTTACAGTGGACACCACCTATTTTACAGGAATAAAAATTAAGTAGTTACCCCATTCTGCAGAGAGTTTGATCTAAAATAAATCAGATTGTGCCTGCAAAGTCGACAGTCATCTGGACTCTACAGGAAGCCTTAGAAACAAAGGCAAAAAGGTAAATGGAGGATGGAAATGTTTAGTGTATACATTTTAGAATGGGCAGGGACTGGGTGAGCAAGGAGGAAAGTGCCAAAAGCAGAATATATATAGTTCAGATTCAACTTTAATTTAGACTCTACAGTAACACATGTACCGAACTGATTAAATTAGAGGGATCCTAAAGGGTGATTTGTATGATTACTCCACATGCCGATCCAGGTTTAACAAATAATTTGATTGATAGAACTAAAGAGTGCCTGATGGGTGATTAGTACGATCAGTTTAGTAAACACCTAGTAACATTGAATGTGGACTATATACAGTCATGGCCGAAATTGTTGGCACCCTTGATATTTCTCCAGGAAATCATGTATTTCTCACGAAACGTATTGCATTAACACATGTTTTGCTATACACATGTTTATTCCCTTTGTGTGTATTGGGACAAAACAAAAAAAGGGAGGAAAGAAAGCAAATTCGACATAATGTCACACAAACCTCCAAAAATGGGCTGGACAAAAGTATTGGCACCCTTTCACAACTGCGGATAAATAAGAATGTTACAAGCATGTGATGCTCCTGTAAACTCACCTGGGGCAAGTAACAGGTGTGGGCAATATAGAAATCACACCTGAAAGCAGATAAAAAGGAGAGACGTTCACTTAACCTTTGCATTGTGTGTCTGTCTGTGCCACACTAAGCATGGACAACAGAAAGAGGAGACGAGAACTGTCTGAGGACCTGAGAACCAAAATTGTGGCAAAATATCAACAATCTCAAGGTTACAAGTCCATCTCCAGAGAACTAGATTTGCCTTTGTCCACAGTGCGCAACATTATCAAGAAGTTTGCAACCCATGGCACTGTAGCTAATCTCCCTGGTCGTGGACGGATGAGGAAAATTGATGAAAGATTGCAACGCAGAATAGTCCGGATGGTGGATAAGCAGCCCCAAACATGTTCCAAAGACATTCAAGCTGTCCTGCAGGCTCAGGGAGCATCAGTGTCAGCGCGAACTATCCGTCGACATTTAAATGAAATGAAACGCTATGGCAGGAGACCCAGGAGGACCCCACTGCTGACACAGAGACATAAAAAAGCAAGACTACAGTTTGCCAAAATGTACTTGAGTAAGCCAAAAGCCTTCTGGGAAAACGTCTTGTGGACAGATGAGACCAAGATAGAGCTTTTCGGTAAAGCACATCATTCTACTGTTTACCGAAAACGGAATGAGGCCTACAAAGAACAAAACACAGTACCTACGGTAAAATATGGTGGAGGTTCAATGATGTTTTGGGGTTGTTTTGCTGCCTCTGGCACTGGGTGCCTTGACTGTGTGCAAGGCATCATGAAATCTGAGGATTACCAAAGGATTTTGGGTCGCACTGTAGGGCCCAGTGTCAGAAAGCTGGGTTTGCGTCCAAGATCCTGGGTCTTCCAGCAGGACAATGACCCCAAACATACGTCAAAAAGCACTCAGAAATGGATGGCAAAGAAGCGCTGGAGAGTTCTGAAGTGGCCAGCAATGAGCCCAGATCTAAATCCCATTGAACACCTGTGGAGAGATCTTAAAATTGCTGTTGGGAAAAGGTGTCCTTCCAATAAGAGAGACCTGGAGCTGTTTGCAAAGGAAGAGTGGTCCAAAATTCCGGGTGAGAGGTGTCAGAAGCTTATTGATGGTTATAGGAAGCGACTGATTTCAGTTATGTTTTCCAAAGGGTGTGCAACCAAATATTAAGTTAAGGGTGCCAATACTTTTGTCCAGCCCATTTTTGGGGTTTTGTGTGACATTATGTCATATTTGCTTTTCTGCCTCTGTTTTATATTTGTTCCAATACATACAAAGGGAATAAACATGTGTATAGCAAAACATGTGTTAATGCAATACCTTTTTTGTGTGAAATACTTGATTTTCAGGAAAAATATCAAGGGTGCCAACAATTTCGGCCATGACTGTATATCTTCTACTTTTAGCACCTTCCTCTTTGCATGCACAGTCACTACTTGAGCAAACAGCCAACCTTTAGCCACCACTACTGGGACATCTGCCCAAGGGAAATTATTCCCTGTATATGCTTGTCTGACTGAGAACACTTACTGCTTTAAGAGATCCAACAATCCAGACATTTCTTCTACGTCCCGGTTTTAAAAATGATGGGTCATGGGAACTGGAGCAAAAAAGCAAATCCCATTTATACATTTTACCTCTACAAACATTAATTTTTCCTTCCTTCAGTTTTCATACACAAGGCCCCAGTCTGTCTGTCTGAGCCAATGCTCTATAGAACTCTGTACAAAGAACAAACACTGTACAGAATGCTGTAGCCACATTGTCTTTTTTTCTTGAATGTCTACCATGGATGAAAGAAGCATGTTTCGGCACTGAGCATATTTTGTGTCAATGACGATTTTATATATAATACAGCAGTCTCTGAATACTTTGATACAATTTCTTTCTGTATGGCAGCCTACCTAAATACTGAAAAAGACAAAATCTACTCCCCTGGGCATCACACCAACTGCATCAATATACATTAAGTGGACACTTTATTAAGTATGCTTACTCATTACACAGACAGCAAATCACGCAGCTGTAACTCAATATAAAAGCATGCAGATATTGTCATGGTTGTTTGAGCAAACATTAGAATGGAAGATATTCGATCTAAGCAACTTTAATGATGAAATAATTGTGGGTGCCAGACGTGATTGCTGCAGCAGCTCAGAAACTGCTGACCTCCTGGGAGTTTCATGAACTACAGTCTCTAGAGCTTACAGAGAACTCTGAAAATGAAAGACTTTCAATCAGCATCAGTTCCATGGACAAAAACTGGGGAAGGACAGACTTTTACACTGGAATTGCAGACTGGAAGTCTGCAAGAGTAAATTCCTGATGTCATCAGTTCATTGCTTGCAGCAAGTCTCAAAGTAAAATGCTACAGCAGGGGCTAATTTTGTCAGAACACAGCCAAGTGCACAGTCACCAGAATTTATAGGACTGTGCCACCTCTGGGCAAGCATCTCAGTCCAGGAAGCAGATGCTGACCCTGGACGATGGCTGAGCAAAACGGCTCCATCCTTCAGGAGAAGCTCACAAATAAAAAGTAATTGTTAGTGGAAATACTGTGATTGCTGAGATTGGTAATAAATACCTGCAATTATTAAATTGCATGCACCTAACATGAAAAATGTATTTGATTCTAGGTCTACTTTCAGTTATCAGGAAGTCTACTATTCATCTATCCACTTTTTATAAAAGTGACATGAAGACAGGCATCTTCGAATACTCAGTACATCAAAATTTGAAGAAAATGGGCTACAGCAGTAAAAGACCACTCCAGTCAGCTAAGAGCAGAAAATAACACTTCAGTGATCACGAAAATTGAAGAATGGAAATGAAGACATCTGGTCTCTGGAATCTCAAATTCTGCAGAAACATGCAGATGAAGGACTTGAACCAGGCATGTATATATGAATTCATCTCTTAGAGGTGCAAGAAATTCTGTAGGAGCGAATGGAAAAGTAATCCTTGCTTTCCCATCTCTATACAGGTTGTTGTCACCTCTGTGCACTGAATTACAGGTGCTTGGGGAACCTTCGCTCATCCAAAAGTTACATTTTGCTGAAGGTAAAACAAGGTGAATTTTCATTTGGCTCCAGATACCTGGTCTCTTGCTGCCATGCCAGCCTGAGTTTTCAATCTACAATCTCCTTTTCTTATATCAAGAAGTAGTGTAATGGTGGAATGCCATAGCACCCTAGGCCTGGCATTGCCGTCAGAGGCTGATTGATGTCAGGGAAATTAAAAACCTGGAGTACACTTGACAGCAAAAAGATTAAAGCATGTGTAGAGTACCATGTTAATAATATGCAAGGGGATGAGTTCTGAGACTACATGCTGATGCCCCTGTACTCATATGCTCCTGTCATTGAACATAACACAATATGTTTTTTTAATCACAGTGCCACAAGCTAGAGTCATTGCTCCATACCCCTCGTGTAACAAACTCATAAAAGAAGTAGGTTTTTAAAAGTCCTTGAATTTAATGCATTTATACACTATAAAAACAGAAATTAAATTATTAATTTATGTGAGCATCCTCCTAGGAGAAGATGACTAGAAGAAGAACAGTAGTAGGCAAAACAAAATGGAAACATATTACTTTGACTAAGATTTCTAATAGAAGAATTTCCATCCTGTCTTGTTGAACTTGGAGGGGGTTTAAAATAATATTAATAATAATGTCTTTAAAGTTACAATACTCTTTCTGCACAGTCAGTCCTGGCTGCCACCGAGTGTCATCTTGAGTCTATAGCTAGCAATAACAAGCATAAGTAATCACACTTAAGCATAAATGTAGAACTATCTCGCTCAGAAAAAACGGACTTTATATGTACCTCACAATGGGATAAATATACAACACAACTCTATAAAAAAAATATGTATTAATCCATCCAGTTAAAATAGACATTTTACATAAAAACAATGAATATTAAGGTCAAACTCCATCATACGTCTTGTAAGTTTGTGATGAACAATAAGCGTATAGGATTGTCGCATTTTGCTGCATTTGCTTCCTCAGGATCCATGCTTGAGATGCAACACTAAGCCACATCAGATCACCTAGCATGAAAAAATGAAACAATATACATCCTCCCATGTGGGGGAGAAGAGTATCATGGAGGATCATCGCTGGATCGAGAGGGGGCTTAAGTATAAGGGGTGGCTGGGGTTCTGCTGCACCAAGGTTTTTTTACCTTCATGTTACTGTTTAATTTGAAAAAAAGTTGGAGAGCCAGGATTTGATTTCCTGTAAACAATCGGTAAGGGATTTGTGAGGAAGGGTGATAGAAGGTTTGGTGGACAGGTAGAGCTGCGTATCATCAGCACAGCAATGGAAGTGGATATTAAATTTATGACATAAGACCATGAGGAAGAAGATAGATTATAAACAGAAGGGAACACAGGACAAACCCCTAGGGCACACCTGTAGAGAGTGGAGATGGTTGAGATTTGAAATATGTGAGTTGGATGGATTGAGTATGGCCAGAGAGAGGAGTTTTAAACCAGTTCAGGGGTGTGCCAGTAAACCCAATGGAAGCTAATTTGTGAAGGAGGATGTTACAGGAAATGGTATCAAGACCATATTCATTCTCGAGGAGTAAGAGGATAGTTGAGGAGGATGAGACCAGAGGAACTGCCATGAAGGGATCATTTGTGATTTTTACCTAGGCAGTGTCAGTGTCATGTAGGGCATGGGAACCAGACTGGAACTGATCAAATAGGTCAGAATCAGAGAGTTAAGTATAACATGTATGTTATTTTTTTTTTTAAAAATCACTTTAAATAAAGGAGGCATTTAACAGAAACTGCGTAAAGTCAGAAGTTTAATTAAAAGTAAAAAGCAGTCTCCCATGACTACTTACAAAGGAAGTGAAAGGCTAGACAGCAAATTGATTTTCAGTATTTCAGCTTTTAATCCGTATTTTGCTATTACAACAGTGGAGACTCCTGGCCTGGGTAGCGGTTAGGAGGCCTTGACTTGTTACTTTGTTATTTTGCCTATTATATATGTAAAGATGTGCTGGTTGCTTAAAATCTTAAAACAGCAGTTGCAAAGCATTTTTTTTTCTTTTCCCTCTTTGTGAGTGACAGACAGGGAAAGCAGGACTGTGCTCTGATTGGTTGTTGCTACAGCTGAGAAGGATCCACCCATAGCAGCACTGTTGCAGCTGGACTTATGATTGGCTGTGGAGGAAAGGAGGGGGGAAAAAAGGAAGAAGAAACACATGTGGGGAAGGAGACATTTTCAGGGGACCGCATGGAGCAAGGGCTCCTGGTGTAAAGTCACAGAGTCTCACTCTTTGTGCTGCTGGAACCCATAAACTGGGCTGGGAGTGTATAGCAGAGAAATTGTTGCAGGAGGACAGTGTGCAAACTAAGGATTGTCCTGCCTGACACTCAGGATTACAGCCACTCAAGTGCATGTGTCTCTCAAAGTCTGGAGCTGCTGAAAGAGAGAGGATTTCTTCTGCTGTCTAATGCTATCTAGAGGACAATCCAGAAACAGTGAGTACTCTGATGAAAGGGGATTTTGATATTGCTGCATTTGCTGTTCATCTCTGGAGAATGGTCATGAGAAAGCCTGCTCTCTAAGTCTCAGAGTGACACAGATCTTGGAAAGCCCAAGCTGCTCAGAATTAGCTATTCCTGCTGCTGATTGATGAGAGAACTCTGTCTCTGTATATTTCTGGTTTGTCTCCTCAAAACTTGTGCTGTGGCTGAAGAGTGTGTTTAGCTCCAAGTCCCCACAGAAGCTTGCTGTTTTAAATATACTGAGCAAGTGTTAACACATCAGGATTCACCTGTATGGTAAAGACTGTTAAAGTGTTGTTTTCTTCTATTGCAATGTTCACTGGAACATTCTGCTTAAAGGAGACTGTACTATCCTGCTACCACTGGATTACAAATACTCTCCCATGCAGAGGGTGAGCGTTCTTCCATTGAGGACCCCAACGTTGAGAGACTTTAAGTTTCATCCCACTGGCCAGTGGTTAGGTAGGACATTTCTGCTATAGCAAATGTCAATAAGCTGCTTAACCTCATTAACAGTTATTGTTTCATGTGTCAATGTCACTCTCATGTGCCACCCTAGTCAGTGTGATACTAGTCAGTTTTTGGAGTCTTTGGCGAGTGAAGAGTGATTTCTTACTAACTGTGTTATGCAAAGTGGCATCTGTGTTTTATGTACATTACCTGTGTTAAATTAGCTAGTTCTTTTTCAGGGTTTGTCTTCTTCAATAAAACCCATAAAAAAATATTCTCAGAGTGTCGGAGTGTTCTGGGTATAATCGGAGGTGTCACCAGATTCAGGTGGGAGCTGAACCCATATATCTAGCCAAGCATCACCCAAGGGTGTGCTACATATAATATAAGTATGTATTATAAAAGTCATAAATGAAACCATCTACAACAGTTTGATAGGCTGTGCTGCTCCATGAGCTGGAGACTCACTTGTAGAAGGATCTGCTAAAAATCCTTCCAGTGCTTGCATACACTGGCTTATGACACATGGACACTGAAACCCAACTTTTGCAAGAGAAGCCAAGCCGGCTATTGTAGGTAATACACAGTATGAATCTTAATAACTAAATGTTAGCATACAATAGAGGTCCTTGGGGTTCTCCATTATACAGGAGGCACAATGTTGGCATATTATCTGAATACAGCATATATACAATGTATGAGCATGACGGGACTTTTTCTAAAGGTCACTTGTAAAAATTATTATAATTTTATTTTCTCAGTTGTAAAACACAGAAGTAAAATGTCAGTTTTTGCCAGTACAGCATCATGTAGTCAATAGACTATTATTCCTCATTTAAAACAAAGTTGTTTTCAGAGGGGAATGGCTATGTGGAAATTTAATGTTTAACATACTGCCAAGTGAACACACCTAGAAATTAGAATCTTCTGTAGGCTTGAGTACTGTAGTCCTGTTTATCTTGATTTGAATACCTAAAAACTAGATGGATCAGTCTACCCATACTTCTGGCAGACATCTGCTTGAGTTCCGACACCATTAATACAGAACTGTGCATGAGAACACACACCCAAAAGCAAACGGTTCAACTGTCTTTGTGCTTTCGGCTGAGTGGCATAAGCCATATATTCAGAGCTGCAACAGGTATTCATGTGTAGAGTCCCACAGGCTAGCAGGTACAACAAGCCTTTTGTGTTTGTCTGAATGCAAGCCAAAACGTCTGCCTTTGTATTGAACAAACCTGTTTTCTAGTGATAACAAAGCCCTGAGTTGTGAAACCTTGCAGTCAGGCCTGTGACTAACAGCTGCTTCAACTTTGCAAGAACAAGCAGATGTAGTTCAAGCTTTTCGATGTCATAAAACCCCCTTTAGTCAAATATGTCACAGTGTTCACTTTTATATTTCTTATTGGAACACAAAGTATATAAAAACGTAAAAAAAAAAAGAAAAAAAAAGAAATGTATATTGGATTTGCATGCAATTTCTTTATTAGGTTACCATACCTAAAGGAAGTATTTTTTTAGTTTTGTGTGGAGTGGAAAGGGATTATAACATCAGAGTTTTTTCTCCTGTCTGTAAGACCCTCTCTATTTGTCCTGTTTACCATTATCAGGGAAGGTGAATGTGACATGAATTCTCAAATTTTGGGTTGTCCTCAGAACAGTATTATTTGTCCGCCCTATTTGTCCCGCGGATCACCGCCGCAGATGTCAGTCGCCAGGTCACAGCCGCTCCTTAGCGGCTATGTTCCGGCGATCGGCAGCAAACAGTGACAGACAGCACAGCTGCAGTAGCTGTGCTGTCTGTCACTTCCCTGTCAGCTCGAGGATGAGCTGATCGAAAAAGAACAGTTTCTCTTTCTTGATCAGCCTTGTCCCGCCCAGTACACACCCCCGCCCCCTAGTAAAACACTCCCCTCACTCCTATAACCCTTCCCTGCAAAATAAAGTTAACCCCTTCCTCCCCATTGCCACTAGTACAGTGTCAGTTTTTTTTTTTTGCACTGATCACTGTATTAGTGTTTTTGGGGATGTCAGTGACCCCAAGTAAGTACCCCCAAATGTCAGAATGTCCGCCGCAGTCCCGCCATAAGTCTCTGATCGCTGCCATAATTCGCTGATCGCCACCATTATTAGTAAAAAAAAAACCCCTAAAAATCCCAGTATCTTTCCCGCCATTTGTAAACGCTATAACTTTCACGTAAACCAATTAATTTACACGTATTGGGTTTTTTTTTTAGCAAAGACATGTTGCAGAATGCATTTTGGCGGAAATTTATGACTAAATTTGATTTTTGCATTTTTTTTTTACTGGACATGTTTTATAGCAAAAAGTCCAAAATATTGTTTTTTTTCCCTCAAAACTGTCAGCCTTTTTTTTTATAGCGCAAAAAAAAAAAAAAACGCACAGGCGATCAAATACCACCGAAAGAAAGCTCAATTTGTGGGGAAAAAAAAAGGATGTAAATTTCATTTATGTACCATATTGCATGACCGCGCAATTGTCCGTTAAACTAGCGCAGCGCTGTATAGCAGAAAAATTGCGTAAATTGCAGTATCTATACCATAGTTTGTAGACGCTATAACTTCCACACAAAGCAATCAATATACACTTATTGGGATTTTTTAACAAAAACATGTAGCAGAATACATTTTGGCCTAAATTTATAACCAACTCTGAGTTTACTATATATTTTTTATAGCTGAAAATAAAAAATTATTTTTCTTCAAAATTTTTGGCCTTTTTTTGTTTATAGCGTGAAAAACAAAAAGCGCACAGGTGATCAAATATCACCGAAAGAAAGCTCTATTTGTGTGAAAAAAAGGACGCAAATTTCGTTTGGGTGCAGCATTGCATGACCGCGCAATTATCAGTTGAATTAGTGCAGCGCCGAGTAGCAAAAAGAGGCCTGGTCATTAAGGGGGGTAAATCCTCAGGAGTGCAAGTGGTTAAGAACTAAAAATACATTTGAAAAATACATGCAAACTCTTTTCAGGTAAATATGAAAAACTGCAAATTAATATTGTTTTTTTCAGCTGCTAGTTGGAGTTTTAGACTCTGTAATGGTTGACCAGACCAGTTTTATTTTGTTTACCTTCAGCATTGTCAGCAGAGTGACTTAACTTTTTCTACTGCAATCAAACAACACAACTTGGTTACTAGATGACTCTAGCCTTCAGATATAATGGAGTCATCCCTCTAAAACCCCCTCTTGTAGAAGGGAGACTGACAGCACTGTGCAAAGATACGATAAAGCCCTAAATGGCTGAAAGTGCTGATCCTCTCTCTCTCTCTCTCGGTCTGAGGTTAATAACAAGACTCAGATACGTCTGTTAAGCCCCTTTTTATGTGAAGGGTCCAATCAGGTCCACTTGTCAATTTTTCAGGCAGACCTGATTGGACCCTCTGTTCATTCCTATAGGCCTACCCCCAATCCAATCTGGCTCGCTAAAAACCCCTCAAAAACACAATGGAAGGGGATCGCAGGGCAATTAGGTGTAAATGGACAGTGGAGTCAATTTACACCTGACTGCCTATAGAGTAGAGCAGGCTGCATAAAAGGAGCAGACACTCCTTTCATCCCCCTGTTCTGCTCAGATCCACAAGGGATCAGCTGACAGATCACCTAGTGATCTAATCAGAATCCGCCCCATGTGAAAGGGGCTTTAATAGTATGTTAACTCCTTCCTACCCAGCCCTGTTGTCCTATTATGCTGGACGATGGAAAGGTCTGTCTGATCACGTGACCACTGTGATTGGCTGTCAGAGTGGTTATATGATTGGGAGCCGGTCCTGATGACTCCTGATTATTACTAGAGACCTGAAACCGTCTTTGAACTCTATGCCATCCAGGGACGCATATGTGCGGTGTGCCATTTTTGCTCAGCACATATGTGCTACTTGTGGAGCAACAGGTTAAAAGTAATTATTGTATAACTAAATTACATCTTGTTTTTTAACCTCTGGGGTTTAGATTGAACCAACAGGTGCTTATTTGTACATTTTGAAATAGTGCACTACAATCTGTGTGGGTAAGGGGGTTAAAATGAAGTGAACCAATATTGGAGAAGGATCTACTTAGTAGTCCAGAGTCCTGATAGCATGCATTGTCAACCTGAAGGTTCTAAAGCTAGCAAGATCATTTTTTCCGTATTAAGAGAAGCGTATACTTTAAAGAAACATATAAAAGAAGCTCAACAAAGATTTTCTATTCCCAATACTCTAAATGCAGTCAGCAGGATGTGGACTTCTGGCATTTAATGTGGGAATGTGGGAAGAGTTTCATTCTTTCAGAAGTCATTGGCTTTCTCTGGAGGATATTAATGCAACTGATATATTAATACTCCGACCTTTTGTCTTCCCAGTTTGACAGACAATATTCCTTGCTTGGGAAAAAAAAAATCAGATATTGAAATTGATCGCCTTGGAAACACCCATAATCTAAAATGTGGGTGGTTTAATCATTTAAACCAGGGGTCCTCAAACTTTTTAAACAGGGGGCCAGTTCACTGTCCCTCAGACCGTTGGAGGGCCGGACTATAGTTTAAAAAAAAAAAAAAAAAAAAAACTATGAACAAATGCGGACACAGTACAGGAGATGACCAGAGACTGCGGACATACAACGGCAGTGGGAATACTGGGCCGGCCGCTCCATAAGACGCACAGTCATTTCCCCCCCAATTGTGTCTTATGGAGCGAAATAGTGTCCCATCATTGGTGTCAGTGAGAGGAATAGTGCCCCATCATTTGTGTCAGTGGGAAGAATCGTGCCCCATCATTGGTGTCGGGGGGGGGGAATAGTGCCCCATCATTAATGTCGGGGGGGGGGGGAGAGGAATAGTGCCCCGTCAGTGTCAGTGTGGGGAGGGGGGGGATAGTGCTCCGTCATTGGTGTCAGTGGGGGAAGGGGACAGTGTCCCAACATTGGTGTCAGTGGGAGGAATAGTACCCCATCGTTGGTGTCAGTGGGGGAAGGAATAGTGTTCCATCGTTGGTGTCAGTGGGGGGTGGAATAGTGCCCCATCTTTGGGGTCAGTGGGGGGTGGAATAGTGCCCCATCTTTGGGGTCAGTGGGGGGTGGAATAGTGCCCCATCTTTGGGGTCAGTGGGGGGTGGAATAGTGCCCCATCTTTGGGGTCAGTGGGGGGTGGAATAGTGCCCAATCGGTGTCAGTGGGGGGTGGAATAGTGCCCAATCGGTGTCAGTGGGGGGTGGAATAGTGCCCAATCGGTGTCAGTGGGGGGGAGGAATAGTACCCCATCGTTGGTGTCAGTGGGGGGGGTTAGTGTCCCAATGTTGGTGTCAGTGGGGGGAGGAATAGTGCCCCATCATTGGTGTCAGTGGGGGGGGGGGGATAGTGTCCCAACATTGGTGTCAGTGGGAGGAATAGTACCCCATCATTGGTGTCAGTTGGGGAAGGAATAGTGTTCCATCGTTGGTGTCAGTGGGGGAGGAATAGTGCCCCATCATTGGTGCCAGTGGGAGGAATAATGCCCCATCATTAGTATCAGTGACACCAATGATGGGGCACTATTCCTCCCACTGACACCGACAATTAACTTGCTGACCTCTGCTCCAGCATGGTGCTGCTGAAGTCAGCATACCTTGTTGCAGCAGCACCATCAGCACGGCACACTTACCTGTCAGCTGTCCTCCTTCACTCCAGCCTCTCCCTCACTCGATGTTCGCGGGGCCGCTCGGCTCCACCTCCTCACAGTTGATTGGCCACCTGCGTGCCTTTCCTGAGCTACAGTTCTGGCGCCCCAATCATCGGTGAGGAGCGGCAGGAGTGAGGGAGTGGCCACAGTGAAT
The DNA here is from genome assembly GCF_062004578.1 of Staurois parvus. Lineage (NCBI taxonomy): Eukaryota > Metazoa > Chordata > Amphibia > Anura > Ranidae > Staurois > Staurois parvus. Next base: position 5,646,296 of record NW_028317877.1, read on the forward strand.
GAAAGAGCAGCGCTTCCTGGACTGGATCGTCATGGGACTGGGACCGGAGCCAGGTAAGGTATAGCAGCCCCCTGCCCACCCCTGTACTTAGTGTCCCTTCCTCGCGGAAAATACGCCCCTGCCAGTGGGCCGGATAAATGGCCTCGGCGGGCCGCATGTGGCCCGCGGGCCGAAGTTTGAGGACCCATGATTTAAACTTTAGCTTCTACAGCACGGATGTCAAACTGGCGGCCCCCCAGCTGTTGCCAAACTAGAAGTCCCATGAGGCATTGCAAGATTGACAGTTACAAGCATGACTCCCAAATGCAGAGGCATGATGGGACTTGTAGTTTTGCAACAGCTGGAGGGCTGCCAGTTTGACACCCCTGTTCTGCAGAGTCCTGGTATTATAAAATGTCTTTGTTAAGACTAAGATAATTGCATCAAAAAAAAAAAAAAAGGAAAAAAAAAAAAAAGTTCTCACATTCAGATCTTTCGATTACATTAATGGGTGACCACATAAGGAAACAAATACATCCTCATTTTGGAAGACAGGCACTAAACTTTTATACACTATTGAAAGTCGTTTCAACTATTTAACAAACGTGCCAACTTAGTTGAGATTTTACACATTGTTATTGCAATAAAATATGTCCTTTATAACTGTCTTTTTTTCCCCTTTTTTAATGTTATACTTTATAGTCTATATGACTATAATGTTTGTCCAAGGATTCATTTTATCTAGAAATTAAACAGGTATAACAGATTTCTTAACATTTGCTTATTAAAATGTTATTTGCAGTGGTATTTAACAAACAGTATAAGTGAACAGTACCTACTATAACAGTTTTGGACAGAATGGAGAGAGATTAGAACACCTGTCAGATTTGTTTGCTGTCTGTGCCCCCTTTTTTGAAGAATTATCTCCAGTTGTCCTGTTTGCTGAGGTACAAAGTCCTCAATTTTGGGCTACCACCAAAACAAGAACAGACAGGAAATCTTCCAATAGGGACACAATTTATATCAATCCTGGTAAGAACTAGGTATTCCCTCTCTTTGGAGTGATTTCCTCTCATTTCCTGTGTTGGTTATAAGACAAAAATCTCCCCAATACAACACAGATGGCCAAAAAATAAAACAAAAACAACAACATGGACAATAGGGGGTTTAACCCTCTTTTACTCTATGCAGAGAAAAAAAAAAAAAAAAAAAAAAAAAGGAGATCTACCTTAAAGAATAAGTTCACCTTTTGGAGCATGTTACATGTCCCACCCGTTTTTAGGGTGGAGCATGTAGCATGTTCCCACTCTCGAAGCCGCTGCCTGCTCCGTTGAACTAAGGGACAGCTAGTGCAGGATCATCTACCCCTGGTAGCTGTCAAAATTGAAAAAACATTTTTTAAAAAGTGCCTGTGCTGGGCTCCGCCCACCCAACTGTGTCCTTCACAAAATTCTGAGAATGGAAAACAAGTACTGATAGACTTTGCAGCTGTCGGCTTGTAGTTCTCAACGAACAACCAAGGCGCTGTTGAGCTCTGTGGTAGTTCATGGTCTCTTCCTTTCAGTGTAAAACTGCCTACTCGCATAAGGTACGGGCCCCTTGATGACGTCGGTGTGACGAAACCGGTTGGGCGTAGCCTACTCGATGTGGACGTTAGAGAGCCTTGCTGTTCTGCGCTGTATGGGAGAGATCCGCAGTGAGCGTTAACTGTATCTCAACCCTTTTTTGCGATTGAAGCTGGTGTCTGTTGGACACCTTGTTTGTGAGTTTCCTTATACCTTTTTTATTAAAGAGATAAATGAAAAAACGTATTGCACCATTATGTTCTCTTTTTTGTCCCTGAGTGTACTGCATGCTCTCATGGAGGTATGAGAAAGAGTGGAGAAGTTCATCATAAGAGCTTGGGCTGCAAAGTTGTTTGTCTGTGATTATTATTATCTGGAAGTATCTGAAACATCACCATATCTATTTGGACATCGGGTTCATTGCTCCCAGAGCACAAGCGCTGTTGCTGGTTTATAATCTGACCAGCCATTAGCTCTGGTGAGTTCATTTAATCTCCTTTGGTGGTGGATTTTTCACAATTGGTTCAAGTCACTGAAGAGATATATATATATATAGAGAGAGAGAGAGAGATAGAGAGAGATATAGAGATATATATATATATTTTTTTTTTGGACACTAATTTATGTTTGGACACTATAATTATTTATTTAAAACACTAATGTTTTTTGATGATGATATACACTTTTGTATAAGTTTGTTATTAGCGCATACCTTTTAATTAGGATTAAAAAATAAAATGCACATTTTTATGCCTTCAAAAAAATGTGCATTTATTATAATTTTTTTTTATAAAAGGTGAACTTATCATTTGAAGTAGAACAGAGACCAGGCTTTAGATACTTAAATAATTACATGTGTAACAATCAGTCAACAAAATTTATGCGGTATGCTCACACATAAATTGGTGGTATCCCCATAGAGCAGTATGTAAGGTAAAATAGATTAAGAATAAAAATGCACTCACATATAAAAATATTCCATAGGAATTAACATGTACAGCGGGGCCATGGCTCCCAGATCATTTCCAGTCCCAACGTGTGTGTGCGTGTGTCAGTTCAAGGTTTCAATCCTGAGGTTGGTCATAGATGATCAGCCCTTTGGATGATTGAAAAAAAAAAACAAAAAAAAAAACACCACACAATTCCCTCATCCACACAAGTGAGGTGGATGGAGGTATTCTGCATGCTGTGCTATTGCATTCTGACAGAGGGACTCCTTCCCCGTGAGAATACACTGACCAATTGTAGTCACTAGTTGGATGAAAGTTTTCCAACAGTCCCTTTTGACAGAAATTGATCATTGGATCAACTTCTGTTGAGCGGGAATATATTGGTCAAACTTTGGCTGGTTCCTGCTAAACTGGCTGAATTTTGATACATCTATGACTAGCTTCGGCATATACACATCCCCGTATATTATTCTCATCAAGGAAGAATATCTAGAAGTTTTTCAACATTTGTCAATAGTTCCAGGAAATACCACTACCTACGGACATGTTGCACATTTTTGCTGCTCTGACTAGAAAGAACCCTCTCTGCAAATTCAGATTAAACCTCCCTTTCACGAACCTTAAAATGTGTCCACATGATTGCAGTAGAGATCTAAGATTATTAAAGTTGTTACTGCCTTTACAGTTCCCATTGATCAATTTACAGATCATGATCAGGTTCTCTTTTAAAGCACCTTCTCTCTAAAAGGTAAAAGAAGTTTAGTTTACTTTCTTGTTCCCCGTAACTGAGGTCCTCCAGCCCCTTTATTTTGTTGCCATTCATTGGATTCTAATTCTAGGACATCTTTTCTATTGATTGGGGAACAAAATGGTATTGCATATTCAGGATGAGGTTTAACCAATTTTGTAAAGGGCTAATAATATTGGTTTGTCCCTCAAATAAATACCTTTTTTAATACATGTATTCTGCTTGCTCTGATAGCAATCTCATGCAATGCCAGGTCCTTGCCAATTCTGCTGTCCACTGGGACCCCCAATTATCACGGATTCTCTCAGTATAACCCCTCTTAATGAATATCTTGCCTTGGGTGCTATGTTCTTAGCCAAGAGCACAGATTTGCATTTATCAACATTAAACCTCATGTGCCAAGTCTCTGCCCCTCCCCCATTTTATTCAGGTCCTCCTATAATGTTGCTACATCCCGTGATAAAGTAATTTCCTTGCATAATTGTGTGTCATCAGCAAATACATAAAGTGAATGCTTAACTCCAACCTCAATGTTATTTCTAAGTTAAATGACTTTGGTCCCAAAACCAAACACTGGGGCACCCTATTCACAACCTTAGCCCACTCAGAGGCCTCCACTCCAAAACTACCCAAGTATATAAATTAAACGCTTGTGCGGTACAGTGTCAAATGCTTTTGCAATGTCTAGGTTATTTATCGAGGTTATTGCTCACTTCCTCATAGAATGTTAATAGGTTGGACTGACAAGAGACACCTTTCCATAAACCCATTTTGATTGTTACATATAAATACTAGTTTCCCTAACAAAAATATACACTCATCGGCCACTTTATTAGGTACACCTTGCTAATGCCAAGTAAATATCCCCCAAACCATTACACCACCATCACCAGCCTGAACCATTGATAAATTATATTCTGCATACCTTGGTTGTAATGAGTGGTTATTTGAATTACTGTCGCCCATCATCTCGACCCAGTCTGCCCATTCTTTCTGACATCAACAAGGCATTATTGTCCACACAACTGCCACTCACTGGATATTTTCTCTTTTTTGGACCATTCTCTGTAAACCCTAAGAGATGGTTGTGCGAGAAAATCCCAATAGATCAGCAGTTTTTGAAATACTCAGAGCCACCCATCTGGCACCAAAAACCATGCCATGTTTAAAGTAACTTAAATCCCCTTTCTTCCCTATTCTGATGCCGAGTTTAAACTTCCGCAAGTCGTCTTCACCATGTCTAGATGCCTAAATGAATTTAGTTGCTGCCATGTGATTGGCTGATTAGCAATTTGTGCTACCAAGTAATTGGACAGGTGTACCTAATAAAGTGGCCGAAGAGTGTATATTCTTTGCCAGAATTTAAATTTCAGACATAACAAAAGAAAAAAAATCATCTTGTTTCCTTAGTTACAAGATGACACATTATTTTTTTAAATTATGAAACAAAGCATTAGGTCTTTTTAAAGCACATCCCTCATCCCCCCCCCCCCAAAAAAACACACACACACACACACACACACACACACACACACACACACACACACACACACACACACACACACACACACACACACACACACTGCAGCTTTCCAGTTTTTAGATGTTCGTTCTCTTATTTACAGGCTGTTTTTTTCTATATTTTTAGTGAAGGAAAATTTCCTATTAAAAGACAATTTTCTTTTCCTGATCGACCTCATAGTAGAATATGTTCGGGTAGCTCTGCCCTCACTCCTGCCCCATAGGACCCCATACATTTAGAGGCCGAGATAGAGCCTGTGTTCCACAACTATGCTACACATGACACTGGAAGGGTACCCATGCTGCCATTGGGTCTATAGGGAAAGGAAAATGACAGTAAGTTATTGATAGGAAATTTTCCCTTTTGTTGATGGACTTTGAGGCAGCATATGTTTGGGAACTAGCTAGCCACAAAAGAAAAAAACAAAAAAGATCAGTGTGCTAAACAAAAGGTTTTAATTTCAACCATTAGGAGACAACACTTTAAAGCTATAATTAAAACAGAAGATAACAATGCCACCTCCACACAGTAGTGAGCCATGAATGTATTGATGGACAACCATGAAGCGGTCTTGTGGATCACTTCTGGCACCATGCGACAGGAAGCCACCCAGACGTTTTACCTACTTCTGGTAAAATGTACAAATCACCACCTCCGGAGCAGCCAAGCTCTTTGCCTGATATACCAGCTGAACAGCCAGCACAACCCATGCAGCAACTGTCCTGAAAGAAGCCAATTTTCCTCTGTTTTTCCCAGAAAAGAAACCAAATAGGCGATCCAAGACTTAACAAGGCAGTATCCTGTAACATCTCACCAACATCCAGTGGATGATCCTTGTCGTTCTGAGCTATTTTGAATGTGGGAAGTATGATTTCTTTTTTTTGGGAAACACCAAAGTCTCTTTAGAGATTGAGCCTAAATGTATGAATCAGGACCATTTGGGTCTGGAAAAAAAGGTCTGGAAAGGCTTCCTGTATCTGAGGACCCCAAGGTGTGTAAAGTAGATGACAGGCTTTCAGGTTCTGAACGGTTTCCTCACCTTGTTCACACGTGTGTGCCAGAACAGCTGATAGCTGGGGATATGGTGACATCCTGAAGCCATCTTGCAGATACCGGAAATTCTCCAGACACAACAAGATGCTTTCTGCAAAAAGAACACTTGACCCTGTAAGAGACCAGGTCATGAACATCCGAAAAAACTGAAGGTATGTGAACTTCAAACTTGATAGGTCCCATGAGGAGGACAGAAAAAAGGAACACATGCCCTGGCTCAGCTTTAAAATATATGGGAGTGGGGTCCTATGGGGTAGGAGCGAGGGCAGAGCTACCCGATATATGCTGCCATGGAATCAGTCAGGAAAGTAACTTTGCCAGTAACACACTTACTGTTCTATGGCGACAGCCTTTTTATTTCAGTTCAGTGCAAAGGAGCTTACAAGGGGACTGAATTTCTTGCAGGATCAGAGATATTTTAGGCATTTGCACATATTGCACCCTCCTCTAAAAAATGGTAAGCTGCAATTATTACATTTTTATTCTTGGACTGAGATATCATTTGAAAAAAAAAAAATGAATTTATAGTGTTTTTTGCTCAAGAGATCTTGCTTTTAGGGCTCATGCACAGGAGACCTGTGAAAGAAAGGTCCTGTGAAGGTGTAAGAGATCGAAACAATTTCAGTGACACAAACTCCTACCATAACTGCCAAAAAATGTTAATGTGTATAAATGAAGTAATTGATTAAATTGCTAATTTCAGACACTTTAAAAATGAATGTAACTAACTGAATATAAGACAGAATAGAAAGAAAACAGGAAATCATCAGAAATTAACCACTTGCCCTCTTGAGGATTTGCATTCACGGCACTGCATTACTTTAAATGACAATTGCGTGGTTATGCAACACTGCACTCAAATAAAATTTACATCCTTTTTTCCCCCCACGAATTGAGCTTTCTTTCAGTGGTATTTGATCGCCTGTGCTTTTTTTTTTTTTAAGCTATAAAAAGACCGACAATTGAGAGAACATTTTTTTTTACTTTTTGCTATTAAACATGTCCAGTAAAAAAAATTAAATCAAATTTAGTAATAAATGTAGGCCAAAATGTATTCTGCTACAAGTCTTTGCTGAAAAAAACCCCCACTACGTGCAAAAAGCTATAGCGTTTACAAATGGCAGTATAGATACTGAAATTTGTTTTTTAACTAGCAATGGCGGCAATCAACAACTTATAGCAGGACTGCGGTGGACATTCTGACACTGGTAGGAACTGACTTGGTGTCACTGACATCCCTAGTGACACCAATACAGTGATCAGTGCAAAAAAAAAAGCACTGACAGTGTACTAATGGCACTGGGCAGGAAGGAGTTAACATGAGGGGCGATCAAAGGGTTAACTGCAGGGAGTGTTTTTCTGGGGGGCAGTGTCTGTGTGCTTCACTGTAAGCAAACTGCTCTAGATGACTGTACTGTGTGCCCGAGCTGACAGAGAGGACGACTGTTAGTAAACAAAACAGCCCTCCTCCCCGATGGAGATGCGCAGTAATCACCGGCCAGGACCCGATGATTGACAGCCATGAATGGCGGTGTGGGTAGGACACGCGCCCCCTACCTGTAAATTTAAAATCATATGTATATATACGTGATTTTACGCACCCCTGCCACCCTGTAGCAGTATATTTGCTAAGGGATGGCAGGAAAGTGGTTAACATGCATTTAGAGAGCACCTTTCAGAAATAAACAATACATTAAGTACATGGTTAAAAACAAACAGACCAAAAGCACATCATGGTCTTCGGCCATAAAAAGTTGGACCACTGCTGGTCCATGTCACGATAAGCTCTCATAAGATTTAAGAGGCTGCCTTCAGTAGAAAGCCTCCTTATTTACATCAAGTTATTAGTCAGGTCCCACCTGAAACAATCTATTTAATTCATTGTAATCACTGGGCCTCACATCTGAAGCTTTGTATAATCAGCATTTCATTTTAGGAAATGACTTGCCTGATTGATTCTCAGGAGGCAGCTAGCTATCATTGCCTTGCTGTCAAATTTTTTGAGAAGGGGTGTCACAACAATAAAATTCCTACTGATTTAAAGGAAAAATCATTTAAACGTTTCATTCCTTTCAATGTGGGTTAAAAAAAAGGGACAGAATACTTGCATCAAACTTTTTTTGAGGGGAAATTTTTTACTTTCTCTCCTAGAAACAGGAGGTCACTGGGACAAGAAGAAAGGGATATTTAGCAGGCGCACAGCATGAAAAACAGACAGGTTCTAACCCTTGCCCAATCTACCCTAAACTAAAACAAACTATTTTGCCTGGTTACACATTTGTAGAAAAAGTCTAAAGTTGGACTTGGGCAGCACACAAAGAAAAGATTTGTAATTCTGTTCAGCAACTAAGATTTACACACTTCTTCCATACTGCACAGTCAGCTAAGAGACATATTTTCTAGACTCCAATGAAGATCAATGCATTTGTGTCAGAAAAAAACTCCCCATCATCAAGACAAGATTGCTTGCAGATACTACTGGCCAGTAACTCTCCAAATCCAGCAATTAGCTTCCCTACGTCGATTCACAAAGGAAAGCCCTATTTTGAGTCCATTCAATTTTCTTATTTTAATTGAAGACCTGGATGAAGCGGGATTCTTTTTTTTTTGGGAAACATGTTGGATGCTTTTAAATGCAAACTAATAAATAGACTCTTATCCTTTGGTCTGGTGCTCTTTCCATTGGTCCATGTTTATTTCTGGTAACATTTTCTAGTTCAGTGATGCAGCTCCCTATGTCACTACTCTGCTTCCAACCTTCTTACTGGACAATGACATAGAATTATTATCTTTGTTCAATAAGCAGAAAGGCAATCCACTAAAGCACTAAAGTGACCTTGCAGGTTTTGCCTTGGGTATTTCATACCCAAATGTTCCTTGTGGAAGCTGCAAATTGCTCTATAAGCCACTGCTAATACAGTGATAGCAGCAGTCTTCTGGGTCTGATAGGGCAAGGTGAAGAGGTGGGACGGTGATGTAATTGAAAAAAATATACAAAGTTTTTTGAGAATGATGACAGTACCAAGCAAACAACTCCCTCTACATTAATGTTTATGTACGTGGAGGAATTCATGTATAGATTGCAGAAATTATATTTGTTTAATTATTCTAATTTTGTTTTAATAGACTTTGTAGACAAGTTCACTTTAAAACAGATCTTGCACCAAAATGCTAAATATAATCCTGTAGCATTAGTCGTACACTATACTGGCTTGGCATTTATTTTCAAATTGGGAATGGAATCAAAAACACGGATGGCACCATCAAACTTGAAATTTATAAAGATTCAATTACCAGCCTACCTCCTTTAAAGAAAAATTAGATCTTTTATACAAACTGGCATTCATTACAGATCAACGATTCAGAAGTCAGGATGATGCAGGATCCCTTTATCAAATTGCAGTAGTATGGGATTGTACATACAGTGGATATAAAAAGTCTACACACTTCTGTTAAAATGTTTTTCTTCTTGCCACTCTACCCCATAGCCCAGACATTTGAAGAAAACAGGAAATTGTTGTCACATGTACCACACAGCCAGTACTTGCCAGATATTCCTGCAGCTCATTTAATGTTGATTAAGGCCTCTTGGCAGTCTCCCAGACCAGTTTTCTTCTCGTCTTTTCATCAATTTTGGAGGGACGTCCAGTTCTTGGTAATGTCACCGTTGCACCAAATTTTCTTCACTTGATGCCGGTCTTCACTGTGTTCCACAGTATATCTAATGCCTTAGAAATTCTTTTGTACCCTTCTTCTGACGGATACCTTTTAACAATGAGATCCTTCTGATGCTTTGAAAGCTCTCTGCGGAACATGGATTTTGCTGTAGGATGCGACTAAGAAAATGTCAGGAAAGACCAACAACAGCTGAACTTTATTTGGGGTTAATCAGAGGCACTTTAAATGATGGCAGGTGTGTACTGACTCCTATTTAACATAATTTTGAATGTGATTTCTCAATTCTGAACACAGCTACATCCTCAGTTTTAAGAGGGTGTGCACACTTATGCAACCACATAATTTTGCTTTTTATGTCTATCTTTCTACCCCTCACCTCACCCCTTCAGTCTCCATTCGCATTACTAACCTACCAAGTGACATATCAGCATGGATGTCACTCCACTTCCTTAAACTCAATCTTTCCAAAACTGAGCTCTTAGTATTCCCCCCAGCCCGTGCCCCCTCCCCTGACTTCTACATCAAGATCACTAACACAATCATCAGTCCCTCCCCCCATGCCAGGGTACTAGCTGTAATCCTAGACTCCCATCTGTCCTTTCACCCCCAAATCCAATCGCTGTCCAAATCTTGTAGACTTCACCTCTGCAACATCTCCAAGATACGCTCGTTCCTAACCTCGGAAACCACTAAGCAACTTATTCACTCCCTTGTTATATCTCGCCTTGACTATTGTAACTCCCTCCTCATTGGCCTACCGAATCGCAGGCTATCCCCTCTTCAGTCTATCATGAATGCTGCTGCCAGACTCATCCACCTTACTAACCGTTCTGTATCAGCCACCCGTCTCTGCCAATCCCTCCACTGGCTTCCCATTGCCCAATGGATAAAATTCAAAACACTAACAATAACGTATAAAGCCATTTATAACTCTGCCCCAAATTACATTACCGATCTTGTCTCTAAATATCACCCAAACCGTACTCTGCGCTCCTTGCAAGACCTCCTACTCTCTAGCTCCCTTGTCTCCTCCTCCTATGTTAGTCTCCAGGACCTCTCCAGAGCTTCCCCCATCCTCTGGAACTCTCTACCCCAATTTATCACACTATCACCTACTCTGCCCACTTTTAGGCGATCTCTGAAAACCTCTCTCTTCAGGGAAGCCTATCCTGCCCTCAGCTAATACTGGAATCTTCTCCAGTACCAGTACATCCCCCAAAAGTTACTACCTTTTGTACCACTATCCCCTCCCTCCTAGATTGTAAGCTCCAAGGAGCAGGGCCCTCAAATCCTTCTTTTATTGAACTGTATTGTCTCCCGTTATATTGTAAAGCGCTGAGCAAACTGTTGGCGCTATATAAATCCTGTATGATAATAATAATGTTTACTTCTCCCCCCTTAAAGATTTCACTTTTTCAATTGAGTTGTACAGTTTATAGGTCACGTTAAAAAGGTGGAAAAAGTTCTAAAATGATTTATCTTTGTCTCATTTTTTTTACATCACAGAAACCTGACATTTAACAGGGGTTTGTAGACTTTTTATATCCACTATATCTGGCAAGTTCAAGGGTATATTTGCTAACTTAAGTAAAATCATCATGTGAGTAAAGAATTCTAAAAAAAATTACAAATCCTACATAGTGGACCTAGGTTTACCTAGAAGTACTTGGAATGGATTGGAAATCTATAGGGTTACTGGTATCAAAGTCAATGGTAATTAAAATAATGTAAACTCCTCAAAAGGCGTATCTTATAGACACTGGCTTTTACAATGGAGTACATTAAAGAAGCCCTTCACTCTCCTTAACTTAAGTTCCGTGGATAACCCCCCCCCCCCCCCATATGAAATAAAAGGCATATGTTTTCTGTTTACCTTTTAACATTTTGTATGCTGGATCCACCCCTTCTCCCTCCTAGAAATGGACATGTTCCTGTTCCCTCAGTGTCCAGCTCCAGCAGACAGTGGCCACTGGTGTGTCATCAAGGGCCAGCTACAAGAACCCAAAAGAGACAGCTGGCTCCCGATGACTTTGAAGGACCAAGATAGCAAAAAGGAGTCCGAGGCAGCAGATCGGATTGCATCAGGAGAATGCGGGAATCACTAGGTGGGCGAGTATGTGAATCAAGGACAATATATATGTATGTATGTATGTATGTATGTATGAAAGCTCTACTTTAAAGTTCAGAATTACTAACTAAATTTTTTGGAGCTTTTCTCTAACAAATTTCACAAAACGTCTCAGGGATTCACATACTTTTTTCCAAGGGCTGAATGTAAATGTAATATATATTTTATACATAAAAGTTTATATATACACACACATGAAGGGCATTCAAAAAGTTCATGGAAAATATTTAAAAACAAAAAACTAAAAGCAAGCGTTTTACTATTGGTTTATAGCAGTGTAGGCTTGGATGTACGTGTTGTAACATGTAGTATTTAATGGTTTTAGACTGAAACTTATGACAGTGTGAAGTCAAGCCTGTGGAGCATCAACAGAGTCTCATTTTCCACCACAACAATTTCCTTGCCCATTCCTCATCAAATCAGGGGCAACAATTGTGAGAATTTCAGTAGGAAGTCATTAGACATCAACTAATCATGATTTTAGCACCTTCTGACTTATTTCCTAACTTGAACATTTTTTTGAAAGGTAACCATTTTAATGACAGAAATGTAGAAAAAACAAAAGTTGCTTTGACATGGTTAAATTCTCAGGAATTTAAATTTAGATTTGTGCAGAGTATTGCCAATTTATTTATGGCTAAATGGGAGAAGGATGTCATCTATTCTCAGAATCAACCCAAATTATTATTTTGGGGTCGTTTCATTGATGACATCCTCCTACTATTAAATGGTAGTGCAGATTACAAGAGTTCATTGGTGAATTAAAAATGAATGAGGAGGAATTGTGTTACAGTGTGAAGCTAGTACACAGGAGGCATATTTTTTTGATTAGAGCAAACGGTGATGGTCTTCAAATCAGTCACTTTCTTTAAAGAAACTGACTAAAACTTCTATCTGGATATGACTAGCTGTCATCATCCCTCTTGGCTTAATTCTATCCCTTAAAGCCAGTTTTTATGTATTAGGCGTAATTATAATACTAGTGATTAATTTTCTTCAGTCTGAGTTATTGAGGGAAAAGATTTATTGATAAGGGATATGATGCAAAAGAAATGAAGGGAATTATAGTGGAGATTAAGGGAAAAGACAGCCATTATTGAAGAAGAATAGCTCTAATCGAAACCGGTAATCTTTTAAATTGGGCTTTCATTAGGTCTTTCTCCAATTATCATCATTGGGCCATAAAGTGCATTATCAAAAAGCATTGGCCTGTCCTGAGGAATTACCCCATTTTGGGTCCACTTATACCAGAAACACCAGATATTGTATATAGACGGGTGCCTTCTATGAGGAATATGGTGGCACCTAATTTTATTAATCCCACAATTGAACCAAATTTTTTTATGACCTGAAAGGCTACTTTCCATTCCGTAAATGTGCTGTGTGTAAGACTAAAAAAATTGCAAGATGGGAAATTTTAATCAAACATCTAAGGTTTATAGTATCAATTCATATATTACTTGGAACACCAAAAATGTAGTTTACATGTTAAATTTGTCCATGTGGCTGGCAAAATATCATCAGGACTGTAAGGAAACTGCAAACAAGATTGGAGGAGTAGTCATGTCAGGAGGGAAATTTCACATTTGGAAACCTGATGAATATATAAATTGAAGTCCTACACCCCTTCGGGTTGAACATTGATTGGGACAAACGGTTTTATTAATTACAGTTGATCTCTATAGGCTTCCAATAAAAATAATTTTTTTTTTTTTTTTTTTATAATGACCTTTTATTCTCTGTAAAAGGGCTGATGAGATTGCTTTAAATTTTTTTAAATTTATTTGAATATATTTGCATTTTTTAAATATAAAAGTGTTATTTTTAAAATATGTTAAGTGGCAAGCTGATCGCTGAAAAATTGTTGAACTTTTTTCTAGGTAGCTTTTGGAATCATTATATTGTAAGTAAGGTAATTTAATGAGCATGTTGTTTTTTCTGCACAAGATGGAGCAGGGGCGGACTGACAACTCATGGGGCCCCCAGGCAATAGGGGATCATGGGGCCCCTGTGTCCTTGCCCAAACTCAAAAAAGCCTATGAAAAAAGGTACCAGGGGCATCTCATGGGGCCCCCTACTGACTCCAGGGCCTCAGGCAGTGCCCGAGTTTACAAATGATCAGTCCGCCCCTGAGATGGAGATATTTCCAATAGTGGCAAATAGTATATTATGATAAAATCCTTCACCACTAGATGGAGTCTTATTGATGGCAGACAAAGAGTATTTAAATCAGAGTACGTAATGTGCGCCATACAGCCGAATCCCCTGAAGACGTCTGTCCGCCGAAACATGTTGAGCATGGCTTGTATGTGTGATCGTCATCACATAGTTACGTTGGTCTGTGCAATTGCTGGCCGTGCTTGGCGTTCTACATGCTGGAGCCATCAGATTGTCACATTTATATTTATATGTATATTTTTATACGTGGATGAGAATTTAATTTTTAATAAAGAAGTGTTTGAGCGCACTTCACCGTGGATGCACTTTTGTTTTTTATCCTCTGATGTCATTTGTTATTGCGGTTATCAATCTGCTCTGCTGGAGCTAGGTCTATACAACATTTATGCTGAGCACACTATGACCATTTAAAATCTTATGGTCCATCTGGTCTGGTAAGAGGCCCTTTCGTATTGTGGTGGAGTCCTTATTACTGTCTGGCACATTTCTTGGCACTAAAGAGGCAGAAATCACAATTGGCACTTTTACATTGTGGATTGGATTTCCTTTGGGGATATGGTATTTCAACTGGAAGAATTTATGGGACTATGCTTTGCATGGACACTTTGTGTTTTTTATGATCTCACTGTGTTATATATGTGAATTTATTGGTCACACATTTTTCACTTAAGTTTATGCTGGCCATGTATTAATTTTTAGCGCTGCTTTTTGTTTTATAAATTCTCAGGACCCGCAGTTCTCTCGAAATGGTATAAATGGCTGGTATCATTGCTTACAGAAGTGTCTTGGTGTGGATGGAATGTATGTAGAAAAATAAAAAGGTTATTCGTAAAATTGTGTGCATGTGATTAATTTTTTCCATTAACTTTTAAATATCTCATGTACACACACACACACACACACACACACACACACACACACACACACACACACTATACTGTCAAAACTATTGGGACGCCTGCCTTTACACTCACACTCCATATTAGTCTGTAGGGTTCAGTATTGAGTTGGCCCACCCTTTGCAACTATAACAGCTTCAACTGTTCTGGGAAGGCAGTCCATAAGGTTTAGGAGTGTGTCTATGGGAATGTTTGACCATTCTTCCAGAATGGCATTTGTGAGGTCAGGCACTGATGTCGGATGAGAAAGCCTGGCTTGCAGTCTCTGCTCCAATTCATCCCAAAGGTGTTCTATCTGGTTGAGGCCAGTCAAGTTCTTCCACCCTAAACTCCTCATCCATGTCTTTATGGATCTTGCTTTGTGCACTGGTGCGCAGTCATGTTGGAGCAGGAAGGGGCCATCCCCAAACTGTTCCCGCAAAGTTGGGAGCATGAAATTGTCCCAAAATGTTTTGGTATGCTGACGCCTTAAGAGTTCCCTTCACTGGAATTAAGGGGCCAAGCCAGACCCCTGAAAAACAACTCCACACCATAATCCCCCTCCACCAAACTTTACACTTGGAACAATGCAGTTAGGCAAGTACCATTCTCCTTTCAACCGCCAAACTCAGACACGTCCATCTGATTGTCAGACAGAGAAGTGTGATTCGTCACTCCAGAGAACACGTCTCCAGTGCTCTAGAGTCCAGTAGCGGCGTGCTTTACACCACTGCATTCAATGTGTTGCATTTCACTTGGTGATGGAAACCCATTCCATGAAGCTCTCTATGCACGGTTGCTGTGCTATTCTGAAGGCCACACAAAGTTTGGAGGTCTTTAGCTATTGACTCTGCAGACAGTTGGCAACTTCAGCACACTGAGCACTTCAGCAAGCGCTGACCCCCTTTGTCATTTTACGTGGCCTACCACTTCATGGCTGAGTTGCTGTTCCCAGTTGCTTCCACTTTATTATAATACCACTAACAGTTGACCGTGGAATATTTAATAGCAAGGAAATTTCACGGATGGAATTGCACAGGTGGCAACCTATCACGGTACCACGCTTGAATTCACTGAGCTCCTGAGAGCGACCCATTCTTTCACAAATGTTTGTAGAAGCTGTCTGCATTCCTGGGTGCTTGATTTTATATACCTGTAGCCATGGAGGTGATTGGAACACCTGAATCCTATAATTTGGAGGGTTGTCCCAATAATTTTGGCAACATAGTGTGTGTATATATATACACACACACACTGGAACGTGATTACAAACTTACTGTACTTTGTCCTCCAAGGAAATGCTAACGCAACATGTGCTAACTCATTATGTGTGTTGGTGCATTGATGCGATATTCATTTTTGCCAACCACTGCAACACAATGCATTGTAAATTCTGCAGACTGCGCTACGTTGAGTGTTGAGGTGTGTTCCAGCCAATTCAGATTGATTGGGCTGCTTACACATTGCACCACAACAAGCCTTAACACTTAAAAACTTGTGCGTGAGTAGGAAACAATTCAGCCATCAAAAGATCTTACTTGTTGTAACTGGCACTCTTTAGAATGAAACCCAATATAGTAACATGGCAATCAGTCTTCCCAAATCTAAATATGTTCGATCAAGTTCAACGTTAATCCGGTTTTTAATAGGCAGAAGGCTTTTTACCTTCTAAGCATGAAGGTAAAAAACCTTCTAGGTGCAGCTCCCTCCTCCCAATACTTACCTGAGCACCATCTCAATCCAGCAGTGTGCATGAGACTCCCGGGTCTCTGCCTTCTCAATGGCTCACAGCAGCAGGAGCCATTGGCTCCTGCTGCTGTCAATCATAACTAGAGTGCCAATGAGGAGAAAGCAGGAGGTGGGACCGAGCCGTGCTCTGCATGTGAAAACAATTTCCATTCACAGGAGCACGGCTCGTGAGTGAACCTGGATTGAGTGCCCCCCCATTGCAGAGGCTTGCTATTGGGGACGCTCAGTAGTGGAGGGGAGCCAGGACCACCAGCAGGGGACCCAAAAAGAGCAAAACCATTGCACAGAGCAGGTACATATAACATATTTGTTTCTGTTTGTTTTTTTTTTTTATTTCAACCTTTAGAATAACTTTAAATCTAATAATAGGGAATCAACTGCAAAATTCCAAAATGGCTAATTAGAATTTTGTAAGCTTATTAACTGTAACCATGAAGTCCTCTTGATTATTGATTAATGAATAATAAAATAATAAATTAATTGAAATCTGATTGGGCTCCGTGTGTTACATCAATTTCTTTGTTCACCTGCATTTCATATCTACATTGGCTTGTCAAGAAGATTTGCCATACAGCAATCATGTAAACATAGTAAAAATAATAGTTTCAATGTCTCAATATATCTCATTTATATGGGTATAGTTATCCCTATTATAAACAAACAAAACAAAAAAAAAAAACTCTGCAAGCCATAGTGTCTACTCCAGCACTGAAGAGGTTAACTTAAGAAAAGAATAAAAAAAAAAAAACCAAGGCTGTTTTAATGGTTTAAATAGATATCTTTATTTTCTGTTTATAGCCAGATGGGGTGCTGCTACTCCTGAAGCTTGCTGTCTCCAGTATTATCTGTATGCATTCCATTTGAATCCAATTTCCTTTTATTACCTCTGCCCAGGTCAGGGATGAATGGCTGTCAGATTCACAGTGGAATAAAAAGAAAGAGGAAAAAAAAAAAAAAAAAAAAAAAAAAACCCTTCTTCCTGAGGCAGCTAGTTTCAATTCAAACAGACACATGGCTAATCTGCATATGTGAAGGTCACGGCAATCCAGTGGAAGAGGTTAAGACTGGAATAGCTGCCGTTAAAAATAAAAATATACAAAAACTAATACATAAAGCTTTTTTTTTTTTTTTTTTTGGCTCAGGGGCTGACAAGAGGAAATTTACGTGCATATATTCCAATATGATATTCATAAATATACATAAACTATGCATCCACATATCAGTGTCAGAATCCCTTTTGGCAGTTACTCAAAAAAAAAAAAAAAAAAATATCCAGACACATTTGATTTTGTAACTGAGAAAGCTCCATGTAATTTTCATTTGGGTGGCAGCATGTCAGCGACTGAAGTGTGATCAGACTATCTAGCGATTTGATCTGGCACCAATATTTATTATGATTTTAGATTCAAATTTATCTCAGATATTTTTGAAATATATTTAGTACAGTGTTTATCATTTTACCAGTATAGTATAAAAATATATACATTTACTGTCCGAAAAAAAAAAAGTAGCAATCTTATACACAGATGTTGGCCATGTTTGTTTACTAATTTACCCAAAACTTAAAATTAAGAGCCATAGTTATAAATCAGTGAATGTGACATTCACCAAACATTCACAGATGGGTAATAATTCTCTGTAAATTTAAAACACTTGCACCAGGAAGATTGACCTGCAGTAAATACTTGGTAAATTTACCATTTACTGCTTTATAAATATGTCCCAAGGAATACTGGTTATTGGACTATTGTTTCATTTGTAAATGTAATTGATGCCATTGTTATAACTTTCACATATGTTCAATGTGTATACGTCTTTTTGTAAATCAGTAAACTAACACTACAAATAAGTTTTCAAAAATTCAGTCCAATGTTGCCTGCAGTTGCTCCAGTACTCCCCGAGACTATGAGAATATCCACACCATTCCCACTCCATCACCTGCTCCACACTATTGAGCACTCCCTATATAAAAAGCAGGTGGTGAGCTCATATTATCAGTGTTACAATATAAAAATATACCATGAAAATGAACTACATTGTAAAGTTTAAACACAATATTTGGCTTACGTTTACACAGATGATATTACATATACAAGACTACATACAAAAAAATCTCTCTCCCTCTCCAAAAGAAACAAACTACTAGATATTTTGAAGAAAAGCTGGAATAGATCTGGGTAATACAACTACTAAGGCCTTGCAAAATAATTTTTTTTATTCCTATATTATATCAAAAAAATATATTTTTGGAGGTTTTAAAATGTACAACTTTCACAAAGGAATATTTAAATAGATACATTGCCAAGCCAGTACTGGTCTTTTATTGTAGTAAACACTCACAGTGCAATATGGTTGCTAGCTTAAAAAAAATGTAATGCAAGAAAAAGAATTGCTGAAAAATTAGCAAATAGACATTGTTAGTGTTAGGGGACAAAATAAAAAAAAAAAAAAAAAAAACCCACACACAAAAAACACACCACACACTATAAAATCAGACTAAAGATAAAAAAAAGGGTATTCATAATATAAAAAAAAAACAAATTAAAAAAAAAAATTAAATATCATAAGAAAACCTTAATACAAGTACATGTACTAGAAAGGAAAAAACAAAGCAGATGGTGACATATACAAAAAGTATAATGCATAGATAAAGACATAGAAAGTGGGTAAAGACACAAATAAATAGAAAACAAATGCGAGACAAAAAAAAAACCAAACAAAATCAAAAATTAATTATACACACACACACACTATATATATATATATATATATATATATATATATATATATATATATATATATATATATATATATATATATATATATATATACATACATATATACACACACACACACACACACACACACACACACATACATATACACATACATACATACACACACAAAACCCACAAACACATCACAACACTGGATGTATTAAAGTGTAAACCTAGGTTGGGTAATACAACAATTACACTGATGTCTACCAACACAGAAAGTGCAATAAAATAAAAAGGAGGTGAGTGAATCTTAAAGTATTAAAAATGTAAAAACAAACAAACAAAAACCCCCAGAAAATTCACACAATAAAAAAAGGAAAATATTACAAAAACACAAAAAAAAACCAAAAGCTATAAAAATAGGTTTACAAGCCATAATAAACAAGCCATAATAAACAAGGCAAAGGCTCGCAGAAATGTACTGTATTTAGAAAAGTAACAGGCTGGCACAATGTACATATAAAGGCAAAGAAAAAAAAAAAACACCATAATAACCACAGGCATGCTCCTTGTATCATGAGTCACAGCTCGGAACAAATTCATTTGATTTTCCATCTATTAAAAACATGCAGATTGTGTTTAATAACAGCATTTGCAGAGAAAACCAAAATAAAACAGGTTATGAAAGATAACCCCCCTAGAGGATTGGAACACAAGAAAGAAAAACAAATGTAACGTCACTGTCCAACCCTTGTATACGTAGCAGACAAAAGGCCACTGATGCACTTTATCGACAAGGCACCAGTTTTAAAAACCCTGTATGCAAGAATACATCGATTTGATCTCATAGCTGGGTTACATGCAAGTTTTGATTTTTATGTTTTTAGGCTCAGTAGTGAAATAGTTAAGCATTTTATTATATATAAAAAAAAGAATAATTCAAAATCTATTATTTTGCAGTACATATTTTTAGACAGCCGAGAGTGCTTGTCATGTTGTTCAGTTAACACCCATTAATTTCTGCATAGCCAAGACTACGTATAAAATACATTTTTGGCAACACTAGACAGATAAAACACAGTTTGCAGAGAACGATGACATTCTTTTTTAAATCAGATAAAATAAAACCACATGGAAAAAAAATAAAATTGTTACAATGTCATTGTACCAAATAATAATTTAGCCATACAGATTAAAGCGATCAGAGAAAACAAGTGATTTGTGGAATGCACAATCTGTCAATAATATCACTATTTAATGGCGTAGACCAGTTTTGCCATAGAATCACAAAACAAGGCCTTAGTTTCTCTCGATATATAGTTTGCACACTTGTAACCCAGATGTCAAACAGGACAGTATATGTTCAGCAAGTTAGGGGTTATTTTGAAGGGAAGATTGTACCCTCACATAATTATTTAAAATTAGGTACACGGATCTCGTCCCTTAACGTAAAATGGCTGACAGATCTGAAATGATACTGCAGTATAAAATTTAAACATGTAGGCAACATCACTAGGCCTGGTTAGCCAACTTGGATCCCTGTAGCTGTCTATCCTCAACCCCTCATGACCTTAGTCAACAATTGTCTGAAAGTACTGAATGAAGATTATAGTGATTTTTTTTTTTTTTTCAATTAAGGATGGGGGAGTGGGGTGGAAATGGCAATGCATGAGCCACTGTGCAGATTCATACAGTGTACAGCACTGATGTTTATATCTTGAAATGTCCCTTTCTAATACAGTATTAATATATTAGAATGGTGAACAACATATCACAGGACATTAGTGTATGTGAATATGTAATGGCTCTTACCAGATTTACCAAAAACTACCTTGAAAAAGTGATGGTACCTATATAATATGGCACTAAAATCATACAAAAATATTCCCAATTTTGCACACGACAATGACTAATCTGTCATCTACTAAAAGTCAGCACTTTTGTTAAAAACAGATACATCAGCACACCAATCTTATAGCATACAGTCAACTAGATAATGCTAATAACTCTAATGTGAAATATAAACTGTCACGCCAACAAGATACGTGTAATGAATGGGACATAACAGACAGCTTTCACCAAACAAAAGAACTCAGTTACAAGGCTTACAAAATTTCCTCCCCTATGAAATCCCCATGATAGAAAATCCCCAAACATACCCATTGACTTACGTTCCAAATAAAACCCAGAAAGCCAAATAAAACTGCATACAATGCCCAAAGTACCAGTAAAGAGTTTTAAAATGAAAATACACTGACCAATGTCTCTTTAAAAAACAGTACTTAAAATTAAGGCCAGGTCAATAAACATTTGCATATATGCAAATGTAGAGACCCGGTCAATAAACATTAGTCATATGCATAGATCACGGCATCAAAGAACATTTTGTAGATAAATATCTAGTATTTTATCCCAATTCTGTAAATCGAATGACCACAGAAGAAAAATATGCAATAAGAAAAAATATACAAGAGGATTTTTAAAAAATAAATAATAATTAAAAATAATAAAAAAAGGGAAACACCATTGTTCTCACCCCACATATTATATAGGACCAGAACCTAGTAATCAAAGTGAATGGGTACACAGCATCTTATTTAACAAGAGGAATCAAGGCCTTTTTTTTTTCCTAAGAAAACCCCACCCTATGTAGTATTTCATGTACCAGATGATGAGAGAAAAAAAAAAAAAAAAAAAGAAATATATCACTGCCAGAAATCAAGTCTTTAAAAAAATTAAACCAAAATAATTAGCAGCATTTGTCCTGATTTTTTAAATGAAAAGAAATTCTGCTGATGCGGCTAAGCAATAGATTCCCACGGGCACTATTGTACAGATACAAGCCGCATTTCCTTGTGTGCAATGTGCTCAGTGATATTGTAATTGAAAAAAAAAAAAAATAATAATAATAATATACATATGATAATATGGGAAGGTAGCAAGTGTGTCAATAGATGTTGCTGCCCGGCTATTATTTGTGCCAGAGAATATTTGTGACTGTACTGTTCAGCAATTCTATTTACATCAGCAGTGCTAAATGCCCAATGGTGAGAGGGGAGCCAATCAGATGGCAGATTAGATGTCAACTCAGAGGCAGCTGTCTGGAGACTATTACAGCCAGTTTACCTCCACAATTCAAATTCCAAACCTTGCAAAGGAGATCAAGTCACTCTTTAGACTCAAGCTGCTAGCAAGAAGCCTAGAAGTGATCCAATGCAGTTTCTACCCCACTGCAACTATCAACCCAATAAAACCCAAACAAAAGCCATTAAAAGATCATTACACAAGGCAAAAGGAACCTGTTTACTTGATTCAAACCTCCGATAAGTAGATTCACATTTAAACAAAAAGAAGACAAAAGACAGCACAACACAGCAACCATATTATGCACAATGAATGGCAGCCATTCTCTGGACCTGGAACACGAAATAAATAAATGACTACATCTTTCTTTAGGTATAAAATACAACAAAATGACATGTCTTTATAAATGCTTATGTTGACATTTCTATATACTGGTTTGCTATTTAAATTGCTAGAAAAAAAAACAAAATATGAAGGGGAGGGGGGGCAGCTTCAGATGCAAATCATAATTCAGAAATATACACTATTTTGCAGATACTTCCATAGGATGATACTTATATTTGTAATGGACAGAATTAAGTACGATAGTTGTTCTAGATAGAACAAAACTGGTCTGTGCATACGTTTTATTCTGCATTAAAGAACAGTAAACAAGGGTGGGAAACAATACCATGGAACAAAATAATATACTGCAAGGAAGCAAAATACCCAGCTCACATACATGTGTGTACTCTACCAGGAATAACACTTACAATCTGGGCCTGTGCTCTCATTTTTGTCTGTTGATGTAGAAAATCTAGTTTCATGGAACTGCAAAACCTCCCCAGCAGGCTTTCAAAACGCTTCAATGCTTTATATGGAAATAAAAAAGTACATGGGACATGCAGCAACAAAGCTAGAGACTTGTGGGGAAAAAATGCATATTCATACTTCCGATACAAATATTAAAAGGCAAACATGTGAAAAGTAATTTACTAATAAAACAGCAATGTTTTTTTTTTTACCTGGGATCTGTTGATGGTTTGTCCTGTGCTTCCAGGGCTCATAGCTGGGTGGTTTCTTTGTTGTGCTCCCCAGCCAGTGTTGGTAGCTCCATACTGGGACCCTAGGTCTTTGCCCATCCCTATGCCCCCAGGCTGTTGACTCCCTGGTGTGTTGCTTGACTGCTGCTGGGGTCCACTAGAAGTGCTGTAGTCAGGAAAGCTTCCTCCATAACTCCGCATCATAGGGCTAGGGGACGTTAGGAGTTGGTTCAGAGTAGGGGTGGCACCAGATGGGTGCTGGTTTTGTCCCTGGTACCTTTGGAAGCCCCCTGCATTGGAAGCACTAGGTGGCTTACCATGACTGCCACCTCTTTCACCTATCATCATGTTGCTGCTGCCTGGGGTACCAGTGCTACTCTGCCTTGGGGAGCTCAGCACCCCATATGCAGAGGCAGAGCTGCCATAGCTTCCCGCCCCTCCTCCTGCAGCAGCAGCGGCCCTGCTGTATCCCTGGTAGTGGTCAAACTGATTGCTGCCGTACCCTTCATGGGAGTTCTGCATGGGGTCTATGTTGCTGCTGGGGGCCGAAGATCCAGAAAGCATCATCCCCATACCAGTGCTTTGTTGTCTGCCATGTTGATCAAAGCAAGGCCCTACTCTGTTTGTTGATGCACTGCCATAATAATTATTAAATTCAGACGAAGAGGAAGAAGAAGAGGAGGATGAAGAAGAAGATCCACCGTTGCCACTAATATTATTATTATTGCTGCTGCTGCTGTTTCCTTGCTGCTGCCCTCCTCCCAGCACTGCATGCTCATACCGACTGCTCATGGGCTCCCCAGCCATCATTTTTCCCTGCAGATCGTCTTCTTCTCCTGCCTTGCCAGTCCTCCTAGACTGGGGGTCGCCCTGATTAACCAAAGCAACATCTTTTTCCCCTGCACCAGCATTATTACAGCCTTCTTCTCCCACACCAGCATGTTGTTGTTGCTGCTGCTGATTTTCCATATCTGACGCCTCACTGCTGCTATTGCTTCCTCCTCCAGGGCTGCTTTTATTCGGCGTTGGTTGTTGTGCTGCTCCTGCTAGTTGCTGTTGGGGCTGCAGCTGATTAAGTTGCTGGGGTGGATGGTTGGGGTGGTGGGGAGGGTGCTGCTGCAGATGCTGGGGTGCATGGTGGGGTGTATGCTGCTGGCTGAGATGGCCATGGTGATGAGAATGAGCAAGATAGTCCCCAACACTACCACACTTTAACTTGTGGTTGGGGATCCCACTACCCATCTCCATAGCCTGGAAATGGGGTGACACTGCTGGATTTCTCCCGTCCTTCAGTCCTGTGTCCGAATTGCTGCTATTGTTATTGTTCGTATTATTAGTGGTGGAGGATAAAAGAGATGAAGATGATAACGAATTTGAATTTGCCATGTTTACTTCATGGTGGTGATGATGGTGAAGGAGATGGTGGTGGTGATGGTGGTGGTGCAAAAGGTTGTGGTGGTGGAGATGATCCACATTATTGTTCATTCCGCTGTTAGGAGTCCCATCTCCTAATCCAGGGATAGATCCCGAGCCTGGTCCTGTCCCCCCAGGGTTCAAGTCCTGATTCAGTCCAGGAAGACCCTGGTTTTTACCCTTATTGTTCGCATTGGTGGTCGGCGCAGCAGCTGAAACCACTTGCGCTGCCATGATCATTGCAACATCTCAGTCAATCCTGGTGACAGCAAAATGGGGCCCCAAAATGTGCAATAATAACCCACCCCCAAAAAAAAAAAAAAAAAAAAAAAAAAATCACAGCACAAAAAAAAAAAAAAAAATAGCAGCAAATTCCAAAAAATATGTCCCAAAAAAAGAACGACAATAACTCCAGTAGACGTAAACAAACCTCCAATCGTTTCACGTGAATAAACAAAAAAAAATAATAGAATGAAAAAAAGGAGTTAAAAATAAACAACAGGAGACGAAAGAATGAAAAAAAAGCCTTGCTGATCCTTATGGTCGGTGTCTTTCCTTGCTGTGGGACTTCATGCTGAAGCTTTTGTTGACGAGCATAAAATGAAACTTTTTTTGAGGTCCTGTGTGTGTGTGTTTCTCCTTTCCTTGCTAACCCGGATATAGGTACATACAAGACTGCCTGAATCTATCCGGCCCAGCATGGCTTGAGAGAGGCTCTAGCAACCATTATCCACTTCTTTCTGATTAAAGTGCACATGGAAAACCTGGACTGGATTCTCTTCTTTTCCTGCTTTTTGGAGCCAGGGAAGATTTCTGAATAGCAAAAAAAAAAGTCTTTTTTTGAAAACGCACAAAAAGTGCCTATTAAAATAGAGTGCCTTGGTGCTTCTGAAACAGAACAAATTTCCCCCTGGTACTACTCCAAACATACAATCAAGCAGCAAGCAGCTGCTGCTGGGGACATGTGATTTGGGTGAACCTTCAGCTCCTCTGCCTGCTCTCTCTCCACCACCCCCTCCCTTCCCAGTGAAACAACAGAAGGAGGAGTGGTTGCAGTCTGCAAGAGGAGAAGGCTTGTGGGAGGGAAAGCTGTGCCAGTATGTTAACCTCCTGTGTGCCACGACGCAAGGCAACACGTAGCCAGCCGCTTTGGCTGCGAATACAAATACAAAACGCTAGTATTTTCATTTGCAAGTTTATTTAATAATACAGACTCGCCATTTCTAAACGTAAAACAAACACAAGGCACGGTTAGGGGTCGTGCACACTGGTGCATTGCAAAACGTGATACTGTTTTTTTTTAAAACGCATATCTAATTTTGAATGTGTTGCGTTAACATTCAATGTGTTTTTATCCCTGGTCACCTGACATTTGACGCCCTTAAAAAAAAAAAGTGTAGTGCGTTTTTGTTGCATTACAATTGATTATGATTAAAAGGTGCGTTTTGGAGCATAGTTTTTTCACCAAGGCGCTAAAGATGCAGCATGCAGGACGTTTCAAAAATGCTGCGTGCTGTATAAAAATGCAGTCCATAGATGTGAACAGTTAGATGGGATTTAAAGGGGACTATTTTTCATGTGGTTTTGCAGCACCAGTGTGAACAGGGCCTAAACTCTTGTATTGTCAATTTTATTTAAAGAAGGAATCCAGGCAAAATTATTTTCCCATGCAGTGGGGCTGTGCCCGCACTGCATGGGTTAAATGCCCGTGTTTGTCTTGGGGCTCAGAAAGCAAAGATATACTTACCTAATCCACTGATCTTCCGAGCGCAAGATCAGTCCCTGCTGCTCCTGCCCCCCCGCACACTAGTGGTCTTGTGAATGGGCTGACGTCATCATGCCCATAGACCGGCTGTTGCCAGTGTGAACAGTGTTTACACCCTAGTATTTTCATTTGCAAGTTTATTTAACTGCTTCCCCCCTGCCTTATAGCAGAATTACTGCTACAGGGCAGCAGGGCTGCGCAAAATCACATATATACACATGATTTTTCATTTCCAGGTAGGGGGCGCACACACACGCGTGCGCCGCCCTACCTGCACCGCCATTGTCAGCTACAGATGTTGATCACCGGGTCCCGACTGAAGATTCCACGCCGGCAGCCAGCGAACACCGAGGAACAGTGACAGGGGAGAGACCTGTGTAAACAACACAGTTCTCTCTCCTACCAGCAGTAATATGCTGCTGTGCATTTCTCTGCACAGCAGAGAAATACACAGTAGCATGTCTCCCTAGTAAAACACAGCACAGTGCACAGTTACCTTTTGATTGCCCCAGATGTTAACCTCTTTCTGCCCAGTGTCATTAGTACAGTGTCAGTGCTTTTTATTAGCACTGATCACTGTATTGGTGTCATTGGGATGTCAGTGGCAGGTAGTCAGTTCCCCCCCAGTGTCAGAATGCCTGCCACAGTCCCGCTATAAGTCACTGATCGCCGCCATTACTAGTATAGCGCTATTTTTACACTCTTTGCGGCTACTGGGGTATGATGGCGCCATCTGTATAGTATTTAGGAGCAGAGTCTGTATAATCTGTGTGATCAGGACAAGATCTCTAACAAGCGCTAGTGCCTCCACTCAATTGGGGCTTGTGGATAACAAGTGAAATCCCAACTGAGAAATGTATCATCCACATAGACAGTAATCCACACAGCATTGTATATGAAAGTCCATGTATTGAAGAAATCACATTCAGTGAACCATCCAACATAAAGTATCTTCCAAAAAGGAACATTAAAGCATTAACAGTATTTTTTGAATGTCTCAGTGAGGGGAGGCTGCAACACTTACAGTCTGAGCTCTCTCTCTGCTGGAAATTCACACCCCTCTCTTTTCCACAAGTGCTCTGTCTGATGACCTCATCCTCAGTGCCCAGAGAGCATAGCAACCATATTGAAAAAGGGCAAAACAAACACTGCATAACAGAAGTATACACTGTAAAATGGGCAAAAAAATTATCACATCACTACAATAGTATAAAAAAAGAATTCCAGTATACATACTGCCACTCATAGATGCTGTAATGAGAGAGATATCATATTACCCCTGTACAAATCATTAGTAATACCTCATCTGGAATATGCAGTTCAGTTTTGGACACAAAAAAAAAATTGGGGAACTGGAGAAAGTACAGAGAAGGGCAACCAAACTGATTGGTTGGCATGGAGGAGATCAGCTATAAGGAAAGATTAGAGGACCTGAATGTATTCTCTCTTAATAAGTGGAGATTAAGGGGGGATATGATCAACATATATAAATACATCAGTGGTTCATATAGTGAACTCGGTGTAGAGCTATTCACCCTGAGGTCATCACAGAGGACAAGGGGGCACACTTTACGTCTGGAGGAAAAGAAATGTAATCTCCAAACACGGAAAGGTTTCTTCACAGTGAGAGCTGTAAAAATGTGGAATAGACTCCCTCAAGAGTTGGTTCTGGCCAGCTCAGTGGATTGCTTCAAAAAAGGCCTGGATTCTTTCTTAGATACACAGAATATAACTGTTACTAACATTTATAGCTAAAGTTGATCCAGGGAATATCCGATTGCCTCTCAGGGGATCAGGAAGGAATTTTTTTCCCTGCAGGAGCAAATTGGATCATGCTATGCTTTTTTTTCGCCTTCCTCTGGATCATCTGTGGGTATCGGATTATTACTTTTTTTTCTTTTTAATGGTTGAACTGGATGGACATTTGTCTTTTTTCAGCCAGACTAACTATGTAACTATATAAACCAATTCATTTACATGCATTGGGATTTTTCTTAGAATATATTTTGGCCTAAATTTATGCTGAAGTTTGATTTTTTAAACATTTTTTAATGGATATGTTTTATAGTAAAAAGTCAAAAATATAATTTCTTTTTTCAAAATTGTCGGTCTTTTTTTGTTTATAGCACAAAAAATAAAAAACCACATATAACACCGATATTTATGGGCAAAAAAGGACATGAATTTCATTTGGGTGCAGTGTTGCATGACTGCGCAATTGTCAGTTAAAGTAACGCAGTGCAGTATCACAAAAAATTACCTGGTCAGGAAGGCAGGTAAATCCTATGGAGGGCAAGTGGGTTAATATTACAGAGTCGTCATTTGTAAACATAAAACAAACACAAAACATAATAAGGGCCCATTTACAGCAGTGCATTGTAAAATGCGATATGCATTTTTTTAAAACCGTATATCACATTTTTACCTCTGTGACAATGCCCCGGGGCGAAATGCGTCAGTAGGTGTGGATGGAGCGAGGGCTGAGGTCAACGCGAACATTCAACATTGAAGCCATACAGGTCGGTCTGAGCTGAGTCCATTTCCCCCTGTGTCTTCACACTCCTGGATTAGTGTCAGGATGCCCACTCCCATCTTCAGAGTACCGGCGGGGTTATCCCACACTGCCCAACTCTGAGCGGCGTCAAAAGCCTGTCACATAACATTTTTAATGCGTTGCATTAAAATTCAACACAACACATGTTGTTTTTTACATGCGCTTTGCATACATGTTCATCCCTGATCTCCTGTGAAATATTGACAAGTGACTACAAAAAAAACACTTACAAAAACATGTTGTGCATTTTGGTGCGTTTCCATTAAATATAATGAAAAATGCATTTTGGTGCATTTTTCAAACATGTCTCTGAAAATGCAATAAGCAAGACTTTTTGCAAAAACGTAGTGGATGTATAAAAACGCAGCGGATGTATAAAAACATAGTGCACAGATGTGAACACTTAGAAAGGATTTAAATGGGACTATTTTTTATGCATTTTTGCCGTGCTTTAGCTACCATTCTCAAGTCTGATAACAAGGTCCAGGAAGGAGATTTGCCATTTATCATGGATAGATGTAAGTTTAATATTCAATACATTATCGTTCAACTCTTCCATGAATAGGCTCAACTCCTCCAAGGACCCTCTCCAGACCCTCTCCAGACAAGGAACACGTTATAATCCTACACCCACAGTTGGTCCAGAGGAAGGCAAAAAACCCAGCAAAGCATGAATCAATTTGCTCCTGCAGGGGAAAAAAATTCCTCCCTGATCTCCCGAGAGGCAATCGGATATTCCCTGGATCAACTTTACCTATAAATGTTAGTATCCAATTATAGTCTGTGTATCCAAGAAAGAATCGAGGCCTTTTTTAAAGCTTTCCACTGAGATGGTCAGAACCAGCTCTTGAGGGAGTCTATTCCACATTTTCACAGCTCTTACTGTGAAGAACCCTTTTCGTATTTGGATATTACATTTCTTTTCCTCCAGACGTAAAGAGTGCCCCCTTGTCCTCTGTGATGACCTCAAGGTGAATAACTCTACACTGAGTTCACTATATGAACCACTGATGCATGCAACTATAGAGGATAACAGCCATCCCAGGACCATAGCCAAAGCTAGTGAACAGATAACAATAGTATTCTATTGCCATGCCTGGTGCTTGCATCAATTTATAACAGGCTGTCTCAGATAAAGAGAAGGCAAAGATAGCCAAGCAACATCCAAAAAAGTGGCAGTGAGACTTTGCATCTAAGGTCTGTGTTAAAACTTGGAAGCTTGATGCAGGAGGTCAAGGGAAGCCAGATAGCCAGTTTGTAGTAAAAGTACATAGCAAACTTATGTGCAAACAATGGCTCTCTTATAAAAGTGAATAAAAAGCATATCTCTTTCCACTGCACTCCCCCTGTGGGCATAGAAACATTCGGTCATTTATAAATGGGACATGAAAGCCCTCTTTGGGGGGGGGTTAGTGAGTTTGATAATAAAGTTTGCAATGCCTCACCCAGGATAGGGAGCTTGTGAACAGAGGGGATTCCCATCCTGGGAAATCAACCAGTAATCCAATTAAAGTAATTGGGAGCAGAGGAGCTACTGCAACTAGTACATAACATTAACCATAAGTATATGAATGCACGTCATTATGAAAATAATACAAGCTTTATATAAGAAAAGATTAATAATAGTGCATACAATCAATGTAGAAACAGGTATTATCAGCAAAAGAGTCCTGGTGGGAATTGTACACATAAACCTAGGCATATATGGTTATTAATAAAGATACCTCTGGGCAGGGGCGGACTGACCATTTGGAAACTCAGGCACTGCCCAAGGGCCCGGGGTCAGTAGGGGGCCCCATGAGATGCCCCTGGTACCTTTTTCATAGGCTTTTTTGAGTTTGGGCAAGGACACAGGGGCCTCATGATCCCCTATTGCCCGGGGGCCCCATAAGTTGTCAGTCCGCCCCTGCTTCTGGATGAATGTTGCAGCTAAGTTCAATTGCAGGGGCCCCTGAAGATGATCGCAAAGAAGTGTCCATCATTGTGTTGGAGACCTGAAGACAAGATCAGCAGTGATGGGGAGATCCTTGAACCATTGTCCAACCAGCCTGGAATGCAGAATCTTACCAGCAGAAACCATGGTGTGACATTGGAACTCAGAGTCAGCCTATCTACTCTGCATCTTAACCCTAGAAGTTTCTAATCTGTCATGCAACTGGATATCTAACTACCAGAAGTAGCAGATGGATGCCTGGCATGGCTCTAGCCTATGATGGTTATTGAGCCCTAGAATCCCAGGGTGAACTAAAATAACTGAAGCTGTATATAAACTCTACTGCAGTAAACAGGTTCACCTATTAATATATTGGAAGGTGAACACTACACATATACAGTTGCACAAACTAGCTATCTGGAACTGTGCGATGTGAGATAATACCAATAGGGCAAAGATATATCTGTAACAATGATTTTGTTGCACACTCAAGAAGCTATGCAAGTAAACTATTAGAACATAAGAATACTTGCCTAATAGTATCTGCTTCTGACCTGGGTGAAATGCAGCAAATCTTGTGTGTATAAGGTCATGTGTCTACTTCCTGGAAACTCCCCTTTTTATAATATCACAGTTCTTCAATTGGGGTTTCTGACCCAGCTAGCAGGGACAAGAAGTATCTTTCTGCAACCAGCTAATTATATGGTAATTAGTACACACAAGCTTTTTACAAATACAGACAGTAGAGGACAGCAGATCCCCACGCAATATCTTTGTGGGCCCCTTGAGACCTATGAACACACCTCTTAGCAAATAGATACTACAGGTGTACCTCGGTTTACGAATGCCTCGGTTAACATAATTTTCAGTTTACGAATGAAAATCCATTGAAAATAATGCCTCGGTTTACAAATTTTTAACACATTTTTTTCGCAATATGAAGTGTATGTCGGTGCTGATTTTTAAATGCAATTGTCAGCTTTTTTTTTCTTCACTATAGCTCCCAGAATTAGCTGTCACTTTCCTGGAAGCTAAAGGATACTTTGTTTCTTTTATCTTGGGAAACAAACAAAAAGGAAACATTGTTTCTTTTAACTCTGGGAAATAAACTAAAAGGAAACTTTCTTTCTTTTAACTGGGGGGAAAGTGACAGCTGATTCTCTGAGCTACAGTGAAGAAAAAAAAAAGCCGGTAATTACATTTAAAAACCGGCACTGACCTATAGTGACATTAATCCGGAAGGGATTCATTGGTCTTCAATGCATTCCTAAACCGAGGTACACCTGTATTTAGCTTCTCCCAGCTAATGGTGCTTTTTCACCAGGATATGGACAGCATCAGGCCCATCTGCTCAGTGATATAAGATGATTGCTAGAATCCTGGGATACCCAGAACCTCTGTGCTAAGGGGCAATGGGAGCATCCACAGCATGCCGAGGTTACTCTGTGGAAAATGTTTTAAGGGGCATGGCTGAATCAAAACACTTACTGTATTTTTCGCTCCATAAGAAGCACTTTTTCCCCCCAAAAAATGGGGGAAAATGTCTGTGCATCTTATGGAGCAAATATAGAGTGGCCGGCCTGGTATTCCCCCCCCCCCCCCCCGTTGCTGCCACTGTGTTAGAATACCGGGCC
The DNA here is from genome assembly GCF_062004578.1 of Staurois parvus. Lineage (NCBI taxonomy): Eukaryota > Metazoa > Chordata > Amphibia > Anura > Ranidae > Staurois > Staurois parvus. The sequence continues at coordinate 5,678,849 of NW_028317877.1, forward strand.
AGCCGCTCGGCTCTACTGTGCTGAAGAACCCGCTCCTCCATCCTACCAGTTTCTCGGTCCAGTGGTGTCCTGCTTCCATCGGCCGACTTCTCTCCCGGCATCTTCAGTGTGTGCACCTGGCTGTGACAGCTTGTGGCTTCACAGCCAGGTGCCCACTGTGCATGCGCGAGAAGCGCTGCGCTTTGTGAATGACCCCGTAGTCTTGTGGGACCTGTGACGTGTCCGCAGTCTCTGGTCATCTCCTTACTATGTCTGCAGTCTCTGGTCATCTCCTTACTATGTCTGCAGTCTCTGGTCATCTCCTTACTATGTCTGCAGTCTCTGGTCATCTCCTTACTATGTCTGCAGTCTCTGGTCATCTCCTTACTATGTCTGCAGTCTCTGGTCATCTCCTTACTGTGTCTGCAGTCTTTGGTCATCTCCTGTGCTATGTCTGCAGTCTCTGGTTATCTCCTGTGCTATGTTCGAAGTCTCTGGTCATCTCCTGTACTATGTCTGCAGTCTCTTGTCATCTCCTGTACTATATCTGCAGTCTCTGGTCATCTCCTGTAGTATTTACGCCGTCTCTGGTTATCTCCTGTAGTATGTCCACAGTCTCTGGTCATCTCCTGTACCATGTCCGCAGTCTCTGTTCATCTCCTGTACTGTGTCTGCAGTCTCTGGTCATCTCCTGTAGTATATCTGCAGTCTCTGGTCATCTCCTGTACTATGTCTGCAGTCTCTGGTTCTCCTGTAGTATGTCTGCAGTCTCTGGTCATTTCCTGTACTATGTCTGCAGTCTCTGGTCATCTCCTGTACTATGCCTGCAGTCTGTGGTTCTCCTGTACTACGTCCGCAGTCTCTGGTCATCTCCTGTACTGTGTCTGCAGTCTCTGGTCATCTCCTGTACTATGCCTGCAGTCTGTGGTTCTCCTGTACTACGTCCGCAGTCTCTGGTCATCTCCTGTACTGTGTCTGCAGTCTCCGGTCATCTCCTGTACTATGTCTGCAGTCTCTGGTCATCTCCTGTACTATGTCCGCAGTCTCTGGTCATCTCCTGTACTATGTCTGCAGTTTCTGGTCATCTCCTGTACTATGTATGCAGTCTCTGGTTCTCCTGTAGCATGTCTGCAGTCTCTGGTCATTTCCTGTACTATGTCTGCAGTCCATTGGTTCAAAAATGTTTTTTTCTTGTTTTCCTCCTTTAAAATCTAGGTGCGTCTTATGGTCAGGTGCGTCTTGTGGAGCAAAAAATACAGTAATTTCTGTAGTATTGTAGGGTTGTGCCCTAATAAGGGGACTTATGAATGTAGACAGTAAGTAAGTGAATGTTGAGCAGATCTAGGAAGGTATGCTGATCACTTAGTAAAAAAGAAAAGATTCCAAGAAGAATCAGTTCCAAGTTACAAGAGAAAATGTACTGTGCAGTGTCCATACTGACATGATAACATATACTGAGGACTACACCCAGCATATAGAACCATAGTATGGCTGCCATGCAGCACCAATACATATTGAAGAAGAACAAATACTGAGGATTATACCCAGCATACAAGACCACAAAAGTGGGACTTTGCAGTGTCCATATATAGAGAATAAGAATGGATACTGAGAACTACACCCAACATACAGGGCAAGAGAAGTGCTACTGAGTAGTATCTCTAAACACAGAGTAAGAATGGATACTGAGCTATACACCTAGACTGCAGAAGTCTCACTGTGCAGCATCCATACACACAGAATGAGAACAGATTCTGAAAATAACACCCAGCATACATGACAAGTGGTATTGTGTATCATCTATACATATATACTGTAGTATAGAATAAGAGCGGAAGTTAAAAATTAATTATACTCAGGACCATATACAGTATATATCTATATCTATTTATCTATCTATCTATCTATCTATCTATCTATCTATCTATCTATCTATCTATCTATCTATCTTAAGACCAGAAGGTAAAGCTGGCCATAGAGGGATGTATATTTTGCCAGTTCTACATGGACCAGCTGAATTTTGACCCATTTGTGGCCATCCTTGTTCAACAGTAGATGATCATTAGATCAACTTCACTTGAATGGGAATGTTAAAAACTTGTTGATCAGCAGCCCTCGGACTGAACACAAAAAAAAAAAAAAGACCTAGCTATAGCCAGCTTAACCATTTGCCCTCCTGAGGATTTACCCCCCTTCCTGACCAGGCCATTTTTTGTGTTATGGTGCTGCGTTATTTTAACTGACAATTGCGCAGTCACGCAACGCTGCACCCAGATGAAATTTATGTCCTTTTTTCCCACAAATAGAGCTTTCTTTCAGTGGTATTTAGAAAATAAAAAGTGCAGCGCTTAAAAATTTGAATAGAATACATAATGTCCGTATAGATAATAACAGTTAATAAATATAATTAATATATTAATAGTCCATAGGTGACAATCCGTGCACATATATTGTAAACTGTAGCGATACTTCATTGCTGGTGCTTTGAAACAGTGGGGTAAGAATACGCACTCACCAGATGCGTAATGGTATTATGCATTAAATCAATCAACAGAGGTCCCCTTTAAGGAAATGGATTGAGCCAGGTCAAGGACTATCCTCCCTCTGGGTGGTGTGTGGTACGTCAGGTACTCCTGGGTAGTAAGGGATCCAATCATCCAGAGATCCCCTTTAAGGGATGGATGGGTGTAGCAGTCTGTGTGACAGGAACTCCCTCCTCTGGATACTGTAGTGGATCGGGTGGGCTCTATAAATCAATAGCTCCACATGGGAGACATAGAAAAGTGCCCGTAGTGTAATAGGTGGTAATAAATGAATTTATTCCAGAAATAGCAATCCAAATAGTTAAAAAAAACACACGTAATTTGTTGCTGCATTTATGGTAAAACTCGATGTATTTTCTCTGAAAGAAATGTTTCCTGTTTCCTTGTTGCACTGAAGCAGAAAAGCACATGTGGCCTGTGCACTGTCTGTTATGTAGGGCTATACACAGAATTTCTAACACCATCCGACAGAAGCCAGACGTTAGGCCGGCTTCTGTCGGACAGGCTGCTGTACACTCTGACTGAATGTTTGTGTCTGAATGTTTTTGTTGAACCAGCCAATACCGGCCGACATTCGGCCGGAGTGTAGCAGCCTTAAAGCCTTAAAGGAGTTCCACCTAAAAAAAAAAAAAAACTGTAGCTGCTGACTTTTAAAATAAAGACACTTATCTGTCCCTCAGTCCAGTGGTATCCTCACCATGGCTGGTTTCACCGGCTGTCTTCTCTCCCTGGCGCCGGCATCTTTAGTGTGGGCACCCGGCTGTGGCAGCTTGCGGCTTCACAGCTGGGTGCCCACTGCACATGTGCGAGAGGCACTGCGCATTGTGAATGGCCCGTAGTCCTCTGGGACCTGTCACGTGTCCCATAAGACTACGGAGAGGGAGGGCAACTTCTGATTCTGATCGCCTAGCCGATCGGAGCAGAAGTGGGAGCGGGTACCTGTCAAATTCGGGTACCCACTCCCCCCCCCCGCTCCCCAAAGGTTTGGGTGGAGCTCCGCTTTAATTCTGAATTCACTTAGGAATGGAGTGCATCTGAAACATCGCTAGCTGCGGTGGGGGGCAGTGTGGTGAATGACATCACACAGCTCTTTTTTTGTACAAACTTTATGTGAAATGTACAAAACGTACACTTCATTCATGACAATGTACTGCAACGCAATGCGCTGAGCTCCTGTACATTGCCATGTGATTCTGCATTGTGCGCTGTGATAAAATGCTGCATGTCTACAATTTATCACAGCACGTTGCAGAGCAGCCATATGCTGCGTTGCAGTGTGAATGTGAAGCAATTGTTTCCTGTGTGTTTTACAATGCCAGAAAAACATCTGTAACTGCACACAGTGTGAATTAGCCCTTAGTCTGGTGGAATTGGTTAGTTATGCCTGTTACTGGGAGGAGGTTGCAGTGAACAGTGTAAGGGGGTCAGCTCCCTGGCTTAGAGAATATTTATCTGACCCAGAAAATCCCCCTCTTCCCTTTGGTCTCTTCCTTTGGGACAGGGGTAGGCAATTCATTTTCTCAAGGAGCCACATAGGAAACTGAGATTTTATTATGGAGGGTTCAACTTAATTTTGCTCGAAATGTATTTTGGACCTGGGAAGGTCTATAGGTACAAAAACATATAAAAACTAACACCTGGCACTAGTAATAATAGGTACAACTGCTCATGAAATGGGTATCGTTCAGAGGGTCATTCAGGAGGATGGTAAAAATGGGTGACTGAGGCCTGGTTTTATTTCCCCCAGCTGTCCACCCGAGGTCTAAATTAACAGTGGGCTGGGGCCAGGGGCAGACTGACCATTTGGAAACTCGGGCACTGCCCAAGGGCCCGGGGTCAGTAGGGGGCCCCATGAGAAGCCCCTGGTACCTTTTTCATGGGGTTTTTTGAGTTTGGGCAAGGACACAGGGGCCCCATGATCCCCTATTGCTTGGGGGCCCCATGAGTTGTCAGCCCCCCCCTGGCTGGGGCCGTTCATATGCCGTGGTTGCAACTTTTTAAATTTAGTCTACAGAGTTTGACAAGCAAAACTTCTTTTCAAACTCGGGTCATGCTGCAAGTGCATGCAATGCACGCAATTGCATCATGGTGGTGCAACATTACAGGGTTTAATCAGGAGGTGAGGAGGTGACATGATATCTCCTCACTGTCTGTCAAATGTCCTCTGATAAGAACTGTGACTGGAAGGAGAGAGATCATCACAACAGGAATTTTTGCAGATCCTGACCTGGAGTGAAGAACAGGTGACCGTCTCCTTGGGTTTGCAGTGTGCAGGTGCTAACACAGGAAGAACTTGGCCAAGGAGCAGAGTGGTGGAAGAGCATTGGGATGTCTCCTAGACAATGCTTTCCCGACAGAACCAAGTTTCCTCGCCATAGCAGACTCTCTCTTCCACTTCTTGCAGCTCTCTGCACAGACATCTGTCAGTGTGCCTCTCTGAGGCTGTTAGCTACCTCAGAGAGACATGTTGACAGTGGACGCACCAGGGGTCGGATTGGGACAGCCAAAAGACCAGATATGCCCCCAGGGTCACAATTTGCCCAGGTCTGTCCTAGGAGGATGTCTGCCTACAAGGTTGTATCTATACGCGTCTGGGATCAGTGGTATACTGTGATAGGGACCCTAATGTAAGGGGGGACTCCAAAGAGGATCCTGATGTAAGCAGGACTCTAATTCAAAACAGGGCTGTGATAGGGACCTTGAGCTATTCAGCAAGGGGGGACTCTAATAAGGACCCAGATGTAATAGAGACTCTGAATTAAAGGGGACTCTGATGTAAGGGGGGCTCCAAAGTAAGGGGGGGTCTGATGGGGATCCTAATGTAGGGAAGGACTATAATTTAAGACAGAACACTGATGGGGACCCTTATTTAAGGGAGGACTCCAATAGGGACCCAGGCATAAGGGAACCCTGATGGGGATATTTTTTTCTGTCCGCGATTATTCGTAAAATGTACAATGCAGCCCTTGTACTGAACATTTGAAGACCTCTGGCCTAAAGGATTACTGCTTGAGCCTTGTCTCAGGTTGAAGCATGTTTTGAAAGCCCAAGAAACTGACATAAGGGAACAATTTCCTGAAAAAGCTGGGCTCACAAAGGATCTTCTTCCTGAAGAGGTTCACAGAGGAGATGGGTAGAGGCTACTACTGGACATTGTATGAAGGATACATTGTAAAAAATATTTAGACAAGCGCTCCTCAGGATGCGAGTATTATTACATCTCAAAGCAGACCGTATCTCCTTACCATAATCCTAATGTGCCAAAAAAATATATAAATAAACATACAAAATTATGTCTCATAACAAGTGAAAAGAAATATCTTAAATATTATCACATCTATATCATATATCCGTGACCACTACTATATGTGATTGACAATGTGTCCATGCAATATTATCAATATATTTAAGCGTCCATAAATAAATATGCAAAATATCTCTTTTTTGTGTTATCTTCATGAATATATCAAAACACGACCACACTGTGACAAATCCACCACCAGCCAAATTAAATGAGCTCACCAGAGCTCTATGCTGGTAATATTGTAAGCCAGCTAATGAGCAGTGGCTCTGGGAGCAATGATCTTCAGGGATGCCGACAGCCTCTACAACTCTGTGGATAAATCCTCATGCATGTATATACCATGTGAAAGGAAGAGAAGAGGAAGCTTCATAGCATAAAACCATTAAAAGAATTTTATTCCGTTAAAAAGTATAAACCACACTCACAAAGTAAAGTGTCACAGCTGACACTAGCAGTAACAGCATGTGTAAGACTACCGGATCAGCTCCAGGCTCCACAAACACAGGCAGCTCACCTGTATGTGGTGACGTCACCTCCAAAGCCCCACCTTACGCGTTTTGTCATCTGACGTCCTCCAGGAGCGTCATCCGCTCCTTATTTATAGCACACCACTCATGGGTCACAAAATGGCATATTAAATTAAGAGCAAGTAATGTCATTACACCTCTACTGACCTGTAGAACATTTCATAAGCCTCACCATCGCCAGTTCCAGTGCACTCTCCAGTCCAGTACTCCAGTATGTCTAACCAGTTAGCCCATAATTTTTCAAATGTACTTGGGCAGCCTCTATATTGGTATATAAAACGTTCTAATCTCACAATGTCTCCAGTGATTCAAATCCATTCTTTTTGAAAAGGTGGTTATCTGGTCTTCCAGTGCTGCAACATTACCTTACAGGCTTGAAATAATGCCCTAGAGATTGCCCCCTAAAAACATGAGACTCCACTTCTTCCAGGATACCCAATATAAAGCATTTAGGATCAAGTGGAATATTAGATTGGAAGACATTATTGAGTGTATCTACCGCCCCCTTCCAATACTGATACAATTTAAGGCACCGCTATAGTGAGTGTATCAAATCTCCATGGTCTTTTTACATCTACTACAAAGTAGATATACCTTAATTCCCACCCTTTGTAACCTAGATGGAGTATAATGAATATGCAATAAAATGTAGACACACACTTGGAATTTTCAGCTGCTTTTAGTGAGTCTAGACTTCTAACATGCTGTTGTACCTTAGGGTCCATTTACATCACTATGCTGCAGTAAGGCACATTCTGTGCATTGGTACCTTGCGGTGCCAATCATAGTAAATGGCAACCCAATGCACCTTCACCATGCACCCATCTAGCAGCGCACTTCAGCATGTGGTACCAAACTACTTTACAATGCGGTGGCCTGAAAACAATGCAGCAAGTCTCATTTTTAGGCCAATGTGTTGCAGATGTGTAGTTACATATGTAGAGCCCTGTAGATTAGATAGGGTTTTTGTGTGATATCCAGAGGCATGTTAAAAGCGTGGGTTGAGTCAGCCTGGGAGTGAGGCAGTGAGGTTACCTAGGAGCAAGCCAGGAGGCTCTACAGGTCAGAGTTTCTGGAGCTCTCCCACCCTTCTAGAAACTGGCGGAACTTTCTAGAAGAGGGGCGGAGGCCAAGATTTGCATGTTTAAGGAAACTTGGCCAATCCCCAGGCATGAGGCCAGGCATGGTGGCCAAGGGCAACCCTTAAATATGAGAGAGCCTGTGCAGCTAGAATAGTGCTGGTGTTCGGGTGTAAGATGGAGTAAGAAAGGTGCTAGAGTGTGGAGCCTGGGAGGGGGCCCCAGGGAGGGGGCCTACCAACAGGCTGAAGCAGACAGGAGGATCTCCACTGCACTATGGTTTTCTTGGGAGGACAGCCTGTTAGCAGGGAAGGAGCCAGCCCAGTGTAAAGGCCTGAAAGCAGCTGCAACCCACCAAGCTACCAGACAGGACAGAGTGAGTACTCCTACACTCATGTCCACAGAAGGGAGAGGGCAGTCAGGTGAAAAACCCAACTAGTCCTCATCTGGGACTGCTTCACAGTGGATTCTGGAATCCCTTGCCCAGGGATATCCTCAGGACAGCCGGGTGGATGAGGAGAGTTTAATCTGGGGTCTGAGGAGGTACACCACAGGGGACTCAGTGATCCTTTAAGAGACTGTCGCTTATTTTTGATCCACATTTTGTTGAGTGCTTGCTAAGAAGTTGTCCTCAAATTTAAAGTTCCTTGGGCATCCCATATACCCCTAGACCCCATCCAAGTTGTTAACTCCTAATAAACAAAAACAAAAAACAAGATCAAGGACTGTTTTACTGACTTTGGATGAAAGTGTGGAAAATATGTATTGTCTGGCTGTGCAGAGCTTAAGGAGGACCCAAACATCAAGCAGCTCTTAAGAGGGTACACATATGTACAGTTGTGACATCTGTTAGCCTATCTTTGCAAAGGCTGTTGGCCATGACTACATAAACTATTCGTGATTCCCAAGTGCAAAAGTACATTTCTTTCCTGATGGTGTATGGCCCTCTGCTCCCACGTGCAAGGAGCTCTGCCTGTCCTTGTCTTCTAATTATGCTCCTGCATTGTCATCCTTTCCTTTGTGCTTCCAATAAAGACTAGACAGAGTGGTCATTTCAGCACACATCACATAGGCATAGTCCACTGTTGGCACCATCAGAAAACTCATCCTGAAAAATGTCATGCAGCCATCACTGGAGTGAAAAAATAAATGAAATTGTTTATGATACCTGCTGTGGCAATCTAAAGCTGGCCCGAAACTGCTGGCTGAACAACAAAAAAAAAACCTGACAGAGGCCTTCATCCACAAAGTGAGGTGGATACAGGAATCCTAACCACCCCCTTCCCCCCTCCACCAGAACATTGTGGAGTCAGAATACACTGATCAGTGGCTGCTGCCGCTGATCGAGATGCATATTCCAACATGTCCTTTCCCAACCTAAAATCACTCACAAGCTAAATGTGCCTCTCATATTCAGATAGGCAATAACCATACAGGTTAATATCCTAATAATCTTCCTAATGCAAAGCAGGGAGAAAAAACAGCCAGATCTCTTAATAAAAGCAGCACATATTACACACATTACACTTGTTAGGCACACAGTTAACTCCTTGATTGCCCCTTGATGTTAACCCCTTCCAGCCAGTGACAGTGTACAGTATTATATCTAATCACTGTATTAGTGTCATTATTGACATCAGTGTCAGTCAGTTAGTGTAAATTTTTGTTTGCTAAAAATCTTACAAACAAACAACATAATAAAACCATATTTACATACACTGCTCAAAAAAAATTAAAGGAACACTTATTTTTTTGAGTATAGCATCAAGTCAATTAAACTCCTGGGATATTGATCTGGTCAGTTAAGTAGCAGAGGGCGTTGTTAATCAGTTTCAGCTGCTTTGGTGTTCATGAAATTAAAAACAGGTGCACTAGATGGGCAACAATGATACGACCCCCAAAACAGGAATGGTTTTACAGGTGGAGGCCACTGACATTTTTTTCCCTACTCATCTTTTCTGACTAGGTTTGCATTTGACTAGGGTCAGTGTCACTACTGTTATCAAGAGGCTTTACCTGGACCCTACAGAGGTTGCACAGGCAGTCCAACTCTTCCAGGATGGCACATCAATATGTGCCATTGCCATAAGGTTTGCTGTGTCTCCCTACACAGTCTCAAGAGCATGGAGGAGACAGGTAGTTACTTTAGGAGAGCTGGACAGGGCCATAGAAGGTCCTTAACCCATCAGCAGGACCGGTATCTGCTCCTTTGTGCAAGGAGGAACAGGATGAGCACTGCCAGAGCCCTACAAAATGACCTCCAGCAAGCCACTGGTGTGAATGTCTCTGACCAAACAATCAGAAACAGACTTCATGAGGGTGGCCTGAGGGCCTGACATCCTCTAGTGGGCCCTGTGCTCAATGCCCAGCACCATAGAGCTTGATTGGCATTTGCCATTGAACACCAGAATTGGCAGGTCTGCCACTGGCGCCCTGTGCTTTTCACAGATGAGAGCAGGTTCACCCTGAGCACATGTGACAGATGTGAAAGGGTCTGGAGAAGCTGTGGAGAACGGTATGCTGCCTGTAACATCGTAGCATCGTTCAACATGACCATTTTGGTGGTGGGTCAGTGATAGTCCTGGGAGGCATATCCATGGAGGGACGCACAGAACTCTACAGGATAGACAATGGCACCATGACTGCCATTAGGTATTGGGATGAAATCCTTGGACCCATAGTCAGACCCTACACTGGTGGAGTGGGTTCTGGGTTCCTCCTGGTGCACAACAATGCCCAACCTCATGTGGCGAGAGTATGCAAGCAGTTCCTGGAGGATGAAGGAATTTGATACCATTGAATGGCCCCAATGCTTGCCTGACCTAAATCCAATAGAACACCTCTGGGATATCATCCGATACTGCCAGGTTGCACCTGAGACCGTCCAGTAGCTCAGTGATGCCCTGGTCTAGATCTGGGAGGAAATACCCCAGATCTGGACCATTCCTCGTCTCATTAGGAGCATGCCCCGATGTTATCAGACATGTATACAAGCACATGGGACCATACAAACACTGGGTACCATTTTGAGTTGCTGCAATGAAATTTCAGCAAAATTGACTAACCTGCTGCATAATTTTTTTCACTTTGATTTTTGGGGGGTCTTTGAATTCAGTCCTCTGTAAGTTGATATTTTTCATTTCTATCAAACGATAAGGGCATCTTTCCTAACACATTACCCAGTCCATATTACTATAGATATCCAGGATAGTATTTTTCTGCATTGAGATCTGATGTGTTTTCAAAGTGTTCCTTTAATTTTTTTGAGCAGTGTATATACAGAATAAATAAAAAAAATAAATAAATATATATATATATATATATATATATATATATATATATATAAAAACAAAAAATAGCTTACTTTAGCATAGAAAACAGGAAACAGCTTTTTGCTAGTAACTTCATAAACAGAACTAAATATATAAACCATAACATATTTTAACATTATTATTATCATTATAATGTATCTCTACAAACCCTAACCTCCACCTAAACACACCCTCAGGCTAAGAAACAGCAGCTACCCAGACCTGACATTCCTTCATGCCTTTGTCCAGGTCCCTGGCCTCCACCTGTCCTTCTCAAGACGCCAAATCTTCCCAACCTCACTCAGAATGTTGTGCACCACCTCGACGGGAAAGAATTTTTCCGAGTAGAAACCTGACATCATGCAGTCCAGGTGTAGTAATAGACTACTACGCTAACTAGTCTCAAAATCCCAGTGAGTTTCAAAGGCGCCGTAAGACCACTCCACGTGACTCAAACAGGAAAGAAAAGGGATACCCAGGGATTCCCCACCCACCCGATTTTAGATTTCTATATTGAAGGGGCACTAAAGCAAGAAATGGTCCATTGTCTCCTCCACCCCACCACACTCAGTCAATCATAAGCAGCAAGATCAAAGATTCACGCACTGGCTGTGGAGGAACAAATCACAATTCACTATATATATATATATATATATATATATATACATACATATACTGTATAAAAAATTGTGAATTGTGATTTGTTCCTCCGCCGTTTTTTGACCTTGGCTGAGCATCCCTTGCAGAGGCTTCATTGCTGTTACCTGTACCCAGATGAGATGTGCTTACATGCTGTTTACCAGTAGATGTCTGGTGAGTGTACATCTGACAGAGGTGGTGGATTTCCTATTGGATCACTTTACAATATTTCACCATGATTGCCAGACTTATATCCTTACAAACTATTTATAGCTCTTACGCCACTGATATTTTATGGACTTTATATATTCCCACTTTTATGCTGCACTTTACTGTTTCACATTTATTGAATGATTTATTGAACATTTTTTATATTTGATTTTTATATGCTGCACTTGACTGTTCCTCTGACATTTTTTTTCTTTTTCGCTATATGTCAGATTGACTTTGCACTTTATTTTCACTATAATATCATTCACTTATTTTCACTATAATATCATTCACTTATTTTAGCACTGCACTTTCTATATATTTATCCGTAAGGAGTTTTTACCTATACCTTGGTGCTGGCTGCTTTATAATTCCAGTGCTCACCTACACTTGATAATGAAATTACCTATGTAACACCCACGTGTGAAGCTGAGCCTTCATGATTGAAAGAATTGAAATCCAATGAATGAAAGGGAGATGCAGGGACAGTAGGACTGGGGAGGAAGGACAGATGAACGAACGCCACTTTAATCAGCCAGTGAGTCAAGTGTATAAGATGGCCTCAGCTGTTACTCCGGCCATGCCCGCTGATGTGTTTAGCCCCACCCACAGCGGCTTGGTCACAGAGGTGGGGAAGACATAGGGAGCCGGAGAAAAAATCTACATCATCGGTCATGATGAAAACTAATGTGAAATGTGAACAGGTGTGTTAGGGTTAATGTGCTTTCCAGCTTCCAGCGGCACCAGAAGCTCTCTCTGCGTATGGGGAGGAAAGAGTTACATGATACTGGACATCCTCCAGCCAGTAAATTAAGAGAGGATCTCTCTGACTTGCTGCAGCTTCTAATGCACACTGTGAGAAGCTCACGGTGTGCAGTGATATCAGAGGAATCCATTTTAGTAGAGGAGAGGAGACTGTACAGCTGTGTTAGAATAAATGCATGCTTTATTTTGCCCTGGAAATATCACTAATATACATTCTTTAGTTTCTAGGATGGTGAACATACAAGCTGATAAATGTCAACCTCGCTTCTGTGCACACTTATGCACCACATCAAACCCACCACCACATCAAAACTCATTCTGAAAATTACTGTGTATTAAATGTGGTTTTATTTCATGTTCAAGCGCTGTTTTCGTGAAAGTCTAACCAAGCCAAAAATTAAGTAACAACTTTTTTTTTTCTTAGGACAGCTTATTTTCTCTTCTGCTTGATATTCTTCACCTGGACAGAAAAAAAATACAGTATATATATATATATATATATATATATATATAAAAAAAAAATATATATATATATATATATATATATATAAATTGACAGAAATTCTAATGATACCCTATTCTACTAAAAATTATTTCATGTTCCAGTGCCTTTTACGTGAAAGTCTAATCAAGTCAAGACTTTTTTTGTTTTTATTTTTGCAAAGAGCGGGGAGATTTACTTCTGCTTATTTCCTGTTCTACCTGATCCCTCACCTGGACAGGGAGTATAAGAAAATGTGACAGATGTTCTAACCCTTCTTCACTAGAAATTGTTTTCTTTGAGTCCATTAAGGGATACAGAGATGAAGCAATTCATATATGTGTATCACTACTCATGTAGGGGCTGCAGGAATACTATCCAGGTCTTCCCCAGATACTTTGCCCTGCAGCCAAGCACATAGGCTCATTCACACATTTCTCCAATAACTAGTCCAATGGTGTTGTTTTTGTTATTTTTATTTTTGGAGAACTTGGATAGTGATGAGGGAGATGAGTGGGATACTCCAAAAACAGGAAAAATAGACATTGAGGATTTTATCTAATATTCAAGATGAGTTATGTTGGAGTCCTTGCTTGAATCAAACAGTGGACTTCAGCTTAAGGTGCTAGTAGTAGTAGTAGTAGTAGCTTCTTTAGAGCTCCAGAGCAATGTCCCTTTAAGAAGTAGTTCAGGTGGACAAGGCTCTTTGCTCTCCTTGCTAGACCCACAGCTGACTCCCTAGCTCAGATGGGGTTAAACAGCACTCAATGTCTAAGATCCCCTAGTGATATATGTACGCAAAAGTCCCAAGAGCAGCTGGATGCCTTCCTCCATGATACAAGACCAGATCTTCTGTAGACAGCCCATCAGTCACCATAGCAGAATTGGGGTCTCAGCATTCAGGCACTCGGGTCGCCCACCTGAGGCCACACAGCAGTAGTTGCCTGAGGGGCAATGTGCCCTCTCCCAAGCTTGACTGATCCTGGACAGGGAAAGACCCAGAGCTCAGTGTGCTCACTGAATATATACAATTACCAAGCATGCCTTAGAGCCCCTCTCTCTGGGATAGCCTGAGGCTGTATGAATATTCATGATTCCATCTGCATAACTCCACACCTATCATCCAGGAACTTCTCAAGTTCCCTGGATACAAAGGAAGCTAGGCAGACTAGCAGCACCTGAGCACACAGAGCAGACCTATCTAAATGATCACAGCTCACCAAGCATAGAAAGCTATCTATGCTTTAACCTAACAAATAATTAAATCTGACTACAGAGTGACCACTAAATTTACCTATCAAAGACACAACTAATTCTATCTATCTATCTATCTATCTATCTATCTATCTATCTATCTATCTATCTATCTATCTATCTATCCCTAGCACCTACCTAGGAGGGCACTACAGATGTATGGGTTTTGCTGCTGCCTTCAGGGGATTGACACTGGCAAACAATCAAAAATTGAAGGCTCACCCATACTTCGTCCCTATCCGTCAAGCCTCAGTCTTGTGAAAAAGGGGTATACCTAACAAAGGGGAGTGCCCCTCAATAGACTTCAAAAAAGATTATTTTCTTTATTGTCCATGGAGGAACATGGGTAAGTAATTCATACATGTATGGGACATCCAGAAGCAATGCAGCTGAGGGATGGGCAATAACCACTGAGAGATACAAAGGATGTAGGATTAAAGTGGTATTAAACCCAAAACCAAAAATGTAACATGTTGCAGCTTACCAATCATTGGATGTGATGACTGCAATAGTTTTCTTTTTTAGGTTTTCTATATTTTCATCAGGTGATCCAGGCAGTAACACACCTCCTGTATTAGAGTGCCTATGCTCTATATGAAGGAGCAACAGATATACCTTTGGACTGCAACATCATTAGTCTGGGGGGAGGGGAGTGTTAGATGTACTAGCAGATTTAGATACACTTACAAATTGAAGCCAAACTTCAGCAAACACTTTTTAAGCATTTACAGCAACAGTTGTGTTCCTTTTGGAATAAAGGATTTACATAAATGAATAAAAGTTAATCATTTTAGCACCCCTTTAAGTGTTAATAGGCTTACCTTAGCCCTTTAACTGCTACATCTGTAGGACAGATTGTTCTGATGAAAAACAACAGACTTACTGTCTGGATCACCAGATAAACAAAAAAGAAAGAAAGCCTAAAAAAGAAAACTAATGCAGCCACCACATCTAAGAATTGGTAAGATGCAATAGAATAAATGTTTGCTTTGGGGTTTTATACCACTTTGACCAAAAACAAATGTTGCCAAAAGATCAGAGAAAAAGGTTAGTAGCAATAGGGGACTGCTTCCAGGAGGTAGGACACCAAAGGACAGCCAGGTGTATCAAGGTAGGCCAGTAGTAGCAAAATAGGGTGGACCTATCATTTAAGGGTATAGACATTAACAGTAAGTGGAGGACAACTCAACAATCACATACAATAAACAAGAGATGGAAACAACTAGGGCCAACAGCAAGATGGTCAACTATGTAAATCATATGTGAAATAAGGCTGAAGCACACTTAAAAATTTCATGAAAAGGTAAATCCAAGAAAAAGAACTGACTGAGACAAAAAGAGCTTTTCCAATGTACACCAGTTGTTAGCAGAAAGATGTGATAGTCTAAAATACAGAAAGAAGGAACCAGGATCCTATGTTCCAAGAGGACCACTAAACAAACAGGATACCCTGTGTAGGTAACAGAGTGTAAATCTGTATTAGAGAATGTAACTCTCATTGTAAGGAGGAATATACAAACAGGGATCTGGAAACAAGAGTTTGATGCCTGCATAGTACAGTATAATGAGGATGCTATGAAACCGTTAATGCCGTTCAGCTAACGGAACAGACTTATCAGATAAATAAAGTCACAAAATGCTTCTGGAAAAGGGGTGTGCACATTGAAGTGCAAGATGAATTAATATAAAACTTGACTCCTACATCCTCATAGAAAGATGACCTGCTATGTCAAAACTAACAAAATGAATATTCCAGAATTGAGAGCGGGTAACTCAAGATAATGAAAGTGCAAATACAAAAGGACAGCAGTAAGAAGAATTTGAACAATGTTCCCATAAATCCCACAATCACATAGAAAGCAAATGGTATAGTATTGTTAAACTCTGTAGAGAAGATAATCAACAGAACAAGAGGAACTCTTAGTACAGCGGCGTCCAGCCTTTTGACTTTCTTGAGCCACATTGGAAGAAAAGGAATTGTCTTGGTCCACACATAAAATACACTAACAATAAGGATAGCTGATGAGAAGAAAAAATTGGGCAGATCACAAGTTAACAATCACTGATATAGATAATGTACTTGATTAATAAAACGTCATTGTTCTGTAATATTTTTATTATAAAAGCAAAAGAGGGCATCATAAAACTAGTGTGATATTTGACATGATTTTTGATAAACTAACACATCAATATCTGGTTTGATGGATGTAGTAGTAATTCTCATTTAATTCTCAATGTGCTAATCATATATTTTGGTTCTAATTTTGCCCTTCCTGTGCTTCATCCTTCAAAATAGTTGCTCACAAATATAGGTGCTGCTGAAACTGATGGCATTAATAAGGAATGATTGTGAAGGGTGGGATATTTTTCCTTGGGAAGATAAAACGTATAAAATTCCAGTAAATAGACAATGTAAAAATTTTCTTTGGCGCATGTGCTTTCTAAGTGTACAAAAAATTCCAAATAAAACACAACTATAACAGAGACTCGAACCGAGAGAAGCTCAAGTCAGGAGATGGGCATCAACCATGTAGGTAAAAAATACTTCCGAGAGAGTCAGAAGCAACACCAGAGTGCAGCGATACTGAGACCAGTAACTGTAGAAGAGAAGGAGGAACTTGGAAAAAAATTCAATCCACTAGGAACTGGGAGAATAGTTTTAAACAGAAGTCATTCAATATGAAGATGTGCAATCACCATGGAAGAAAGGTTTTCATTGCCTACAAGGTTATGTAGCTGTACCAAAAGTATCCTGAAATCCTTTCACATCATTAACAGATGCCCTACAGTGAAGCAGGTGACCAGAATTCAAATCAAGTGGATTAAGCACCCCACAATTGAGTTCTGGAAGTGCAAATCAATAAGACATTGTTTAAAGGCATGGTCTATGTTCCAAACATTGCCTCAGTGCCCTGAGGACAGACATACTGTAATTGTCATGTAGGACACCAACTTAGAGACTTCTGAGTGGCCAGTATAACTAATGTGTAGTGCTTCATGTACATTTAAGCAGCTGTAAAACTAAGATTGAGAGCTTAGAATAAAGGGACCCTTTCCAAGGAAAGTGATCCATTCAGACATGGTTTTCCCAACTAGAGTTGCTGCCAAAAGAGGACCTAGAGTAATTCCAGCTAGCTCAAACTGGGATTTTATGACAGACTCTAACTAAGCATTAGTGTAGTCCATAAATGGAAAACCTTTTTTATCAGAATAATAAGATGGTTTTCAAGGTGAAGTATTGGACTATCCACCAAAGGTTGGAACCAGATGTTCAGGCCGAAGAAATAAAAAAACTGGCTCACATGAGACCACAATAACACAGAAATATCCTAATCTTCACACAGGAAGTTTCCCAGGAGGGAGGTACGGGAAAAAGTTTTTGGCAGTGAAAGCCATAGATGAGTCTGTATCTGGGGCAACAGATTGAACTTCCATAGGAATGGCCAATTGAACAGCATTAGCCAAATTGGACACAAGATTGAGAACATCAGATTTACTAATGGACCCATTGAAAACAGATTACACAGAAGCAAACTGTGAAGACTCTGAATCAAGCACATTTATGCCAATATGGGCATGTGCTGCCAAAGAGGTAGCAGGGGAAAATTCTGAACATCTGTGAGCAGAATGCTTCATTAATTGTGTGCAAACTGACATGAAGTCAAAGAGGATGATTAGGTGCCTGGTAGCTCCAGGAAAGGTAGCAGACTCATGTGATGGCATCCCTTCAGGGAAAAAAAGGTGGGAAGATTTAAAATGAAGCCTCAGAGTCGTGAGATAATCCTTTTCAATTCCTATGTCACAACTCTGCTCATTGAAGAACCAACGGAACAGGGTCATCCTTATGGGAGAAGCTACTGTTCTGCGTCTGGCTACAGTACAGTACTATATTCAGGGACCAGAGTCATATAATAAAATGTAATAACTTTGCTTCTTTTAGACAGCACTCATATTGCTAAAGGATTGAATGTGATGTGGAGCACTGCTAAAAGGTAAGTTACTGAGAAGCTATTGTAACGTCCGGAGGCAATTTCTTAGTATTAGAGACTCCGTAAACTGAACTAATAACTTTATTCCTATTAATGAGAGCATTCCCATTGCTTAGGATTCAGCATAATGAGAAGCCCAACATTCAAAGATAAGGTCCTAATATGTCTTCATGATTTCCTGGGGTAATCAGTTCAGGAAAACATGAAAGACTGGGATAATGGGTAGTGCACTGCTAGTAACAGAGCAGTACCCAAGTCTGGAAAGCATCTATGGAGCGCTAATAGTGCAGATATTATTCCCCAGGGTATCTAAGGCACAGGAAAGATAAAGACTGGGTGACACAGTACCACTGCTATAACTGGAGAACACTATGTTTTTAACTGACACAGTATATTCATATCTTGGAAGCATCAAAAACATTAGTACCACTGCACTGACTTGCACTCTGTGATTAACCTACACAGTACACACAGGCCTGAAAAGTGCCGTATGTAGAGCTTGGTGCTCACAAGCTTACCTGAAATATACTTTCACAAGGTGGTAACCAAAATTGGGTTATACTCTAAGTTAGACCACTGCTCCAAAACTGGAGAGTGCTCTGTTGCTAATTGGCCTGGGAAAATGTCTGAAAAGTGCCACAAGCAGAGCCCAGTGCCTGAAGGTCACATTCCAGTATTGCTTCACCTCGTTGGCATTACTCTTGTGAGAGTCTTTAGGGATTTGAGGCCTGAAATTCTCTATGTGGCTAACAAACCAGTACACCAAGTGCCTGTGAAGTGTCATAAGCACTATAGGAGGTGTATCGGCTCATGTGGCCCCCAGCTCACTCTATGGGACAGTGGCAGCATTAAACCAGCTGTAAAAAAAAGTTCTGCTCCCTATCGGAGGTGCCAGAACGCAGTTCCAGCAAGTTCTGCCAGAAAAAAGCCATGGTTAAATATATTTTCTTTTCTATCAACATTCTTACCACTTCTTGGATATATTTTCTCTTCAGTGAAGACTTCCATAAACAGCTTGAGCTAGTCTCCATGTAGCAGCTATCCGATTTGGCTGACCCTTGGCAGTATTTTGGAGACTGTACCTGTAGCCCAAAGGACTGAAGACTGGGGGCTTTCCTGTAATGTGACTAGACACATGCAATTAATTTCTTAACAAATCGATATTCAGACACATTTTTCATTATTCGGAGATTTGGATGTATACCAATCTCTGAATCACAATGATCAAATTTCAATGAACCTGAAATTTTACCCCCTTCCTGCCCTGGGCAATTTTCAGCTTTCAGAGATGTTATACTTTGAATGATAATTGCTCAATCAAGCAACACTGTACCCAAATGCAATTTTTATCAAAAAAACATGTTTATCTTCATTTATGTTATACATTTTGCAAATAAACAATCTTTCTTCATAAATTTAGGTCAAAATGTAGTCTGACACATTTCTTGTGTCAGACTACATGTATTGTGTGTATTATTTAGTCTGTAGGAAAGTTCACAAACTATGGTATATATACAGGTATATATCTGAAATCGAAATTAAATGTTGCGCTATGTGTGAAAGAAAAATTCTGTTTAAACAAACATAATAATCGTGTAGACAACTATTAATACACAATAAAATGTGTAAAGTGATACATATAAGTGATAACATATACGTTTCATGTGAGGAACAATAAAGTATTCAAAGTCCACATGAGTGACAACTTCCACAAACAATTTGTGAAAAAAAGACATTTGTTTCTTGAATATAATATCAATAATGTTGATCTTCTATTCATCCAACAAATCACCAACGGGAACAGACCACCACCATTTGTGTAAAATGGAAGCTTACCAGATAAGAAGACCCCTTATAGGGGGTCTTATTAGGCTCTGTATAGATGTAGCTCCACCTGGACCTCTATATCATAACCAGGACCCAGATTCCACTGCACTCCCACATTGGTCTTCGCGACAGCCGTATGTCAAGTAAGCAGCGCAGTAAGCAAGTTGCTATGACAAATGTTTTGAGCACAATATCTGAAATCGATCAATTCTGATGTACTGATGGCCCAATTTACCACATTTCTTGAGGCCCAAAAACACCAGGATAGTACAAATATCCCCCAAATAACCCCTTTTTGGGAAGTAGACAGTCTGAGGTATTTAGTAACAGGCATGGCAAGTTTTTTGAAGTAATTTTTTGTCACTTTTTTTTTTAAAACAAAGAAATTTAAAAAAATTGTTTTTCACAATTTTTCTTTAACATACTGTCACCATTGTAGTACAGCATCATCATATAACTGGTGTGGTCGTGATCAGGGACACTGACTGGTGACAGTATGTAAAAAAAAATAACACTAATTTAAAAAAATTTTAAAACATCTTTTTTTCTTTTTTATTAAATTGTTTTTCCTTTTTACAATTTTGTTTATATATACCATGACCAGAGCAATACATAGTAACACTGTACTACTCTGAGGGAGGTGATCAGGATTTCCTTTTTTTTTGTGTTACACCCTATGATCACTTATAACAGTCATACTCACTATTATAAACAATATTTTTTTCTGAATTAAATCTATTAATTCAGTGTGTACTATTGTGATTAGCTGTGATTGGCCACAGCTAATCACATGGTACAGATTGGCTGCGATTGGCCCTGTCTATATCATGTGATCACTGTGACCAATCACAGAGATCGATGCAATAGTACACAATGAATGGCATGAATGAATGCCGTCCATTGTGTACAATTGCCACGTGATCTGCTGTGATTGGTCACAGCAATCACATGATACCAGCAGTGGGGTGGTACACTGATCTGCTGCAGGGTGGCCCATGGGGTCCATGCAAGGCGCATTTTGGGAGGACATCATATGAAATCCACCCAGATCTAGAGCGGTCCCACCTGGCCGTCATTTGGTTATAGGCCTGGCAGTAACTGGTTAAAAAAGGTAGATAGGGTAGAGTAGAAAGCATTCAGCCTCCTAGCATACAACAAAACCTGTGGCATGACAGTTAGGGGTAGGGTTATAGTGGGAAGAACTACAGTTTTAATATTTTGTTTTTCAGAGTAAACCTCCTGAGGGCAGCAGCATAACACACAAGTCTATGAATTGCTTCCCTATGTCCCTTAATTAGAGATGAGCGAATTATTCAAAAATTCAATTCGGCTGATTTGCCAAATTTGAGGAAGAAATTCGATTCGATGCGAATTTATTCGCTACGAATTTAACTTATAAAAAGGGTTTCTAGGCTTCAGAGAGCCTTTAAATTAGTGCAGAACACTGTACCTTTAATTTAAATGCCCTTGGAGATGAGGAAGGAGAAGGATGAGAAGAAGGAGAAGGAGAAGGATGAGAAGAAGGAGAAGGAGAAGGATGAGAAGAAGGAGAAGGATGAGAAGAAGGAGAAGGAGAAGGAGAAGGATGAGAAGAAGGAGAAGGATGAGAAGAAGGAGAAGGAGAAGGATGAGAAGAAGGAGAAGGAGAAGGATGAGAAGAAGGAGAAGGATGAGAAGAAGGAGAAGGATGAGAAGAAGGAGAAGGAGAAGGATGAGAAGAAGGAGAAGGATGAGAAGAAGGAGAAGGATGAGAAGAAGGATGAGAAGAAGGAGAAGGATGAGAAGAAGGATGAGAAGAAGGAGAAGGATGAGAAGAAGAAGAAGGATGAGAAGAAGGAGAAGGATGAGAAGAAGAAGGATGAGAAGAAGAAGAAGGATGAGAAGAAGAAGAAGGATGAGAAGAAGGATAAGGATGAGAAGAAGGAGAAGGATGAGAAGAAGAAGAAGGATGAGAAGAAGAAGAAGGATGAGAAGAAGGAGAATTCCAAGCCGGCAAAAAGTGTATCTGCGGAGCTCTGCAGATACACTTAGCGGAGCTCTGCAGATACACTTAGCGGAGCTCTGCAGATACACTTAGCGGAGCTCTGCAGATACACTTTTTGCCGGCTTGGAATTCTTCTTATTTTCATCCTACTTCTTCTTCTTCTTCTTCATCCTCATCCCCAGAAGAAGAAGAAGAGGATGAGGATGCGGATGAAGAGGAAGAAGAAGAAGAAGTAGGATGAAAATAAGAAGAATTCCAAGCCGGCAAAAAGTGTATCTGCAGAGCTCCTCTATTCTGCAGATACACTTAGAGGAGCTCTGCAGATACACTTTTTGCCAGCTTGGAATTCTTCTTATTTTCATCCTACTTCTTCTTCTTCTTCTTCATCCTCATCCTCAGAAGAAGAAGAAGAGGATGAGGATGAGGATGAAGAAGAAGAAGAAGAAGAAGTAGGATGAAAATAAGAAGAATTCCAAGCCGTCAAAAAGTGTATCTGCAGAGCTCCGCTAAGTGTATCTGCAGAGCTCCGCTATTTCTGACAGTTCTCTGACATTCACTCCATACAGCGGTTGAAACATTGTATCTATTTGTTTCCATTGAAACAAATAGATACAATGTTTCAACCGCTGTATGGAGTGAATGTCAGAGAACTGTCAGAAATAGGCTATTTCTGACAGTTCTCTGACATTCACTCCATACAGCGGTTGAAACATTGTATCTATTTGTTTCCATAAATGGAAACAAATAGAAACAATGTTTCAACCGCTGAGCTCTGCAGATACACTTAGCGGAGCTCTGCAGATACACTTTTTGCCGGCTTGGAATTCTTCTTATTTTCATCCTACTTCTTCTTCTTCTTCTTCTTCATCCTCATCCTCATCCTCAGAAGAAGAAGATGAGGATGAGGATGAAGAAGAAGAAGAAGAAGAAGAAGAAGTAGGATGAAAATAAGAAGAATTCCAAGCCGGCAAAAAGTGTATCTGCAGAGCTCCTCTATTCTGCAGATACACTTAGAGGAGCTCTGCAGATACACTTTTTGCCGGCTTGGAATTCTTCTTATTTTCATCCTACTTCTTCTTCTTCTTCTTCATCCTCATCCTCATCCTCTTCTTCTTCTTCCGAGGATGAGGATGAGGATGAAGAAGAAGAAGAAGAAGTAGGATGAAAATAAGAAGAATTCCAAACCGGCAAAAAGTGTATCTGCAGAGCTCCTCTAAGTGTATCTGCAGAATAGAGGAGCTCTGCAGATACACTTTTTGCCGGCTTGGAATTCTTCTTATTTTCATCCTACTTCTACTTCTTCTTCTTCTTCATCCTCATCCTCATCCTCAGAAGAAGAAGAAGAGGATGAGGATGAGGATGAAGAAGAAGAAGTAGGATGAAAAGAAGAATGAAAAGAAGAAGAAGAATGAAAAGAAGAAGAAGAAGAAGAAGAATGAAAAGAAGAATGAGAAGAATGAAAAGATTCTTCTTCTTCTTCTTTTCATTCTTCTTTTCATTCTTCTTCTTCTTTTCATTCTTCTTCTTCTTCTTTTCATTCTTCTTTTCATTCTTCTCATTCTTCTTTTCATTCTTCTCATTCTTCTTCTCATTCTTCTTTTCATTCTTCTTCTTCTTTTCATTCTTCTTCTTCTTTTCATTCTTCTTTTCATTCTTCTCATTCTTCTTTTCATTCTTCTTCTCATTCTTCTTTTCATTCTTCTTCTTTTCATTCTTCTTTTCATTCATTCTTCTTCTTCTTTTCATTCTTCTTCTTCTTCTTTTCATTCTTCTCATTCTTCTCATTCTTCTTCTCATTCTTCTTTTCATTCTTCTTCTCATTCTTCTTTTCATTCTTCTTCTTCTTTTCAACATAGGGGGAAGGATTGAGAAACACAGATCATTGTCTAAATATACTAAAAAATGAATGGTGGGCTGCTGTGAATGAGAACCATTATCTCATGCAATAAAGTCAATTAGTACACTATAAGAAGGGAAGGAAGAAAAAACACCCAATATGACAAAAGGGTAAAAATTGTATAAAAGTGCAAAAAAAATTCTACGAGTGAAATCAAATAAACAAGTTTGAATGGATATAGTCACAGTAGCTGGTGTCTTAATGAAGGCTTTGATTTGGTATAAAAAAGCCTTTCGTTTTTGGAGAGAAAATAACTAGAGATGAGCGAATCGAACCTGGCGAAGTGGAATTCGTTTCGAATTTCAGGAAAAATTCGATTCGCATCGAATCCGAATTTTAGCAAACTTCGGGTGCACGAATCGAATTTTTCCCGATCAGCCGGCAAAAGTGTCACTGCAGAGAGCTCCGCTATTTCTGACAGTTCTCTGACAGTTCATTTACAGCGGTTGAAACATTGTATCTATTTGTTTCCATTTAGGATACAGATGTTTTTATTCGGAAATAAATAGATACAATGTTTCAACCGCTGTAAATGTGAAGGAACTGTCAGAGAACTGTCAGAAATAGCGGAGCTCTCTGCAGATACACTTTTTGCTGTACTGGAATACTTCTTCTTTTCATTCTTCTTCTTCTTTTCATTCATTCTTCTTCTTCTTCTTTTCATTCTTCTTTTCATTCTTCTTCTTCTTCTTTTCATTCTTCTTTTCATTCTTCTTCTTCTTCTTTTCATTCTTCTTTTCATTCTTCTCATTCTTCTTTTCATTCTTCTTTTCATTCTTCTTCTCATTCTTCTTCTTCTTTTCATTCTTCTTTTCATTCTATTTCTCATTCTTCTTTTCATGAAGAAGAAAAGAAGAATGAGAAGAATGAAAAGAAGAATGAAAAGAAGAAGAAGAAGAATGAAAAGAAGAATGAGAAGAAGAATGAAAAGAAGAATGAAAAGAAGAATGAGAAGAATGAAAAGAAGAATGAGAAGAATGAAAAGAAGAATGAAAAGAAGAAGAAGAAGAATGAAAAGAAGAAGAAGAATGAAAAGAAGAATGAAAAGAAGAAGAAGAAGAAGAATGAAAAGAAGAAGAAGAATGAAAAGAAGAATGAAAAGAAGAATAAGAAGAAGAAGAATGAAAAGAAGAATGAAAAGAAGAAGAAGAATGAAAAGAAGAAGAAGAAGAATGAAAAGAAGAATGAAAAGAAGAAGAAGAATGAAAAGAAGAAGAAGAAGAATGAAAAGAAGAATGAGAAGAATGAAAAGATTCTTCTTCTTCTTCTTTTCATTCTTCTTTTCATTCTTCTTCTTCTTTTCATTATTCTTCTTCTTTTCATTCTTCTTTTCATTCTTCTCATTCTTCTTCTCATTCTTCTTTTCATTCTTCTTCTCATTCTTCTTTTCATTCTTCTTCTTCTTTTCATTCTTCTTTTCATTCTTCTCATTCTTCTTTTCATTCTTCTTTTCATTCTTCTTCTCATTCTTCTTTTCATGAAGAAGAAAAGAAGAATGAGAAGAATGAAAAGAAGAAGAAGAATGAAAAGAAGAATGAGAAGAAGAATGAAAAGAAGAATGAAAAGAAGAATGAGAAGAATGAAAAGAAGAATGAAAAGAAGAAGTATTCCAGTACAGCAAAAAGTGTATCTGCAGAGAGCTCCGCTATTTCTGACAGTTCTCTGACAGTTCCAGCGGTTGACAGCGGTTGAAACATTGTATCTATTTATTTCCGAATAAAAACATCTGTATCCTAAATGGAAACAAATAGATACAATGTTTCAACCGCTGTACATGTGAAGGAACTGTCAGAGAACTGTCAGAAATAGTGGAGCTCTCTGCAGGGACACTTTTGCCGGCTGATCAGGAAAAATCCGATTCGCGCACCCGAATTATGCAAATATTCGGATTCGACGCGAATCAAATTTTTCCTGAAATTCGAAACGAATTCCACTTCGCCTGGTTCGATTCGCTCATCTCTACCCTTAATGTAAGATAAAGAAAAATTTTTTGGCTGTAGTGGGGTTTCAGTATGTGTGTGCTCATAACCATTTATATAAATTCAGATACATTATTTCCTCACATATTTATGTATGGAAAAGGCAGAAATATTTCATTTTTGTGACAATATGTATAAAATGTGTTCATCCCTAATGACATGTCAGTGCATTCCACAAACAGCATATCAGTATGTGGTGGCTATACCCTATTTCAAATTAAATTATCTGTTAATGGAAAGGAAATTACTTTTTTATTCATGTGGTCAGGAATACAGACCAAACGAAAACATACAAAAGACAACACTAACATTTGACACCATTGGAAATACTGTATTTATCCAGAAGTGTTGTCCACATGAAGGTGGATTTGGATGCACTTGGAAAACCACAATGCAACATAGTAAAAGCAATTCTAGCAAAGGTCTATAAAATGATATGTCTTTTGTTTTCTTGTGCTTTCCCAGGCATTGACTATGCTTTGACACTCAATGACAAATACAAATGAAGAAGAATGTGTTTATTATAATAAAGAAGAAGCACAAGTGAGTGATTCCTATCTCTTTGGCGGAGCAGCCTACTAACTGCGGAATCGTTTGGATTTTCATTGGATATCTATGATCTGATTATGGACTGTTTTTACTATTTTTTATAGAATTGCTTTCATTTTTTTTAAATAGAACTCCTTCTATTTTATCTTGCTGCTATTTTATACACTTCATCTTATTCTATATATTAGTAATATTTTGCTGTCTTCAGAGGTGGAATTGTAGTATACTCTAACATTGTGCCGTGCTTGTTGCTTATTGTAATAAAATGTTTGCCCTTGCATACTTCATATAACATACTTCGTACACTACTGTGATGATAATGCAGACTGAGCAGCTCAAACAGGCAACCATAATGTTCAGTACCCATAAAAAGTCAGCCATGACAGGTCTTAAACAAGCGAATGAGTAGCTCTGACCCCCCCCCCTTCCCATTCCAGAACATAGCTATAATTCCAAAAGTGCATCTCCAGTCTCTTAATGGGCTGTAGGTCTGGACACTTCAAAAGAACTCAGGCTTAGCCATAAACATTTTGCTGTTCCATTACGTAACAGATAAATAAACAACCATTTGCAAGCTGTAACTAACTAATGGGATGCTCCAGTAAGGAATTTGGAACAAGACATTCTTCTCAGTCCATTGAGAGGAGGACACACCAGGCCCTCTAAAAACTATTAACCAATACACAATTCAGCTTGAGTAATTAGAATCTTAACATACAGTGGGGCAAAAAAGTATTTAGTCAGCCACCAATTGTGCAAGTTCTCCCACTTAAAAAGATGAGAGAGGCCTGTAATTGGCATCATAGGTAGACCTCAACTATGAGAGACAAAAGGAGAAAAAAAAATACAGACAATCACATTGGCTGATTTGGAAAGAATTTATTTGCAAATTATGGTGGAAAATAAGTATTTGGTCAATATCAAAAGTTCATCTCAATACTTTGCTATATATCCTTTGTTGCCAATGACAGAGGTCAAATGTTTCCTGTAAGTCTTCACAAGGTTGGCACACACTGTTGCTGGTATGTTGGCCAATTCCTCCATGCAGATCTCCTCTAGAGCAGTGATGTTTTGGGGCTGTCGCTGGGCAACACGGACTTTCAACTCCCTCCAAAGGTTTTCTATGGAGTTGAGATTTGGAGACTGGCTAGGCCACTCCAGGACCTTGAAATGCTTCTTACGAAGCCACTTCTTCGTTGCCCGGGTGGTATGTTTGGGATCATTGTCATGTTGGAAGACCTAGCCACATTTCATCTTCAATGCCCTTGCTGATGGAAGGAGGTTTGCACTCAAAATCTCACGATACATGGCCCCATTCATTCTGTCCTGTACATGGATCAGTTGTACTGGTCCCTTTGCAGAGAAACATCCCCAAAGCATGATGTTGCCACCCCCATGCTTCACAGTAGGTATGGTGTTCTTTGGATGCAACTCAGCATTCTCTCTCCTCCAAACACGACGAGTTGTGTTTCTATCAAACAGTTCTATTTTGGTTTCATCTGACCATATGACATTCTCCCAATCCTCTTCTGGATCATCCAAATGCTCTTTAGCAAACTTCAGACGGGTCCGGACATGTACTGGCTTAAGCAGGGGGACACGTCTGGCACTGCAGGATCTGAGTCCCTGGCGGCGTAGTGTGTTACTGATGGTAGCCTTTGTTATGTTGGTCCCAGCTCTCTGCAGGTCATTCACTAGGTCCCCCCGTGTGGTCCTGGGATTTTTGCTCACCGATCTTGTGATCATTTTGACCCCACGGGGTGAGATCTTGCGTGGAGCCCCAGATCGAGGGAGATTATCAGTGGTCTTGTATGTCTTCCATTTTCTAATTATTGCTCCCACAGTTGATTTGTTCACACCAAGCTGCTTGCCTATTGCAGATTCAGTCTTCCCAGCCTGGTGCAGGTCTACAATTTTGTTTCTGGTGTCCTTCGACAGCTCTTTGGTCTTCACCATAGTTGAGTTTGGAGTGTGACTGTTTGAGGTTGTGGACAGGTGTCTTTTATACTGATAACAAGTTCAAACAGGTGCCATTGATACAGGTAATGAGTGCAGGAGAGAGGAGCCTCTTAAAGAAGAAGGTACAGGTCTGTGAGAGCCAGAAATCTTGCTTGTTTGTAGGTGACCAAATACTTATTTTCCACCATAATTTGCAAATAAATTATTTCCAAATCAGCCAATGTGATTGTCTGGATTTTTTTCCTCATTTTGTCTCTCATAGTTGAGGTTTACCTATGATGCCAATTACAGGCCTCTCTCATCTTTTTAAGTGGGAGAACTTGCACAATTGGTGGCTGACTAAATACTTTTTTGCCCCACTGTATATCCATCTTGGTCCCAACCCCCTTCACAGTCGTAAATAGCCCAGCTGATGGACAGGCTGAATACACATTCCTGTCTGACTGGTTATTAGCAAAGAACTCAACACCACAGTGTATTTCATAACTTCTGAATTAATAATAGTACAGCTGGAATAAGGACATATTTACTTATAGCCATTAATTAGCAACATTTTAAGTCCAAAAACCCCTATATTAGAAGATAGGAGGGAGCCAACAGGACACATTAGCCCTTCTAGGTAAAGTAGACATCCGAAACCTATCATATTTATATTCATTCAAAAGGTAATTGCATGCTGGATAATAATATAGAAGTAAGTAGAGTGTAACCTGTAGGTATACAGAGATATTAATACCTATAGAAAACTGGATCTGTGGCATGATTCGTAAACACAGTGACATCCCATGGTCCACTACTACTTAGCTAGTCAAGTCATTTCTGTCAGTACCCCGCTCATGGGCAAGAAAAGAGGGACTGACCTTGCAGTTGCAGCTCTTGTGTACTGTCAAAAGAAGGAAGATCTGTCAAATTTTATGAGAGCCACTGCACCATCTTGCTCATTGATTGGACCTGATAAGTATTTTCATTTCTCAACCCTCTTCAACCCTCTTGTTTGCTGTTGCTTTGTTATCTTCCTGTTACCCTTGTAATACCTTTTTTATGTAAATTTTTTTTCTTTGTTTCTTTTTTAGCAGGGCAAACCCACCGCACTTTCTTTTTTGAATTTTTTACTGTGGGGTCCCTCCTAACCTCCTACCAGACCTACAGGGTCTTTTTTTTTTAAAAGTAATTTTTTTAAATAATTAGGTTCAATACATTGTACAGATGTGCAACTTTGCAGGTAGTTTAAGGGGAGCCCCCAGGCATGATATTTGAAGGAATTTTTCATTTTTTTTTAACTTTAAGCAATGAAAAATGGCTGCCCATTTAAAAACTGTACTTTTTGAAAAAACATTTTCACTGATTCATGTCCCCCAGGGCAGTACCCTAGTCCCCATACCTTTTTATGGCCAATAACTTGTATATAAGCCTTCAAAATGGGCAAATGTAAAAGTTCGAGTCCCACAGACTTGCATGAAGTTCGAACTTTCATTAGGTTTGAATGTTCAAATGTGAACTGAACAGGGGGATGTTTATCCCATCACTACCTAATTTTTTCCCTTCCTCTCTTTGTAGCTAGGATATACTCTGTGTAGCTAGCCCCACCCTCCTTTCAGTGTGTCTTTTGTTTCTATTCTGAGCTAGTCATACTACAATTTTTGACCTATGTGATGTTCACTGTGAGGTTTTGGATTAATGCTTTGTACGATCCGCAAGATGTCATTTGGATCGAGCCACTGTCTGCTAATTCTACTTAGACTGTAAGTTACAGCTATTTTGACACAACTTGATCAGTTATAGAAATAACACTTGCAATTCTTAGATTGGTGTGGCAGAACACTTACATTGGTCCAACTTTGACCTATGTAAGTATGCATATCTCATACATGGTTGGCCACTGAGGAAGCTGACGATCACTGTACTAGTCAGCACTATTACAGTGATAGCTGCGATCTTCTGGGCCCATCTCCGTGCACTGTCCTAAACCTAAACTTAGCTTTAAGGTAAATTGAGCAACTTTTACCTGCTACATTGTTTGTTGGATAGCAGCGGTAAATTTACTGATTTCTTGCGCTTGTTGCCTGGAATTACTCTTTATGTTGGTCAAATACTCATCCAGTATAAGGCTACCATAAAGCTACTTTGGTTTGCATGTACAAATGCAAGTTAAGTGCTCTTCAGTGGAGCTGCTTATAGAAATATGCAAACTGTCAGAAAGTCCTTGTTTTGTGGTATGCATTTTAATCTTTGATAGCAGATATGAATACATATTGCAGAACAAGAGCTTTCTGTATTTTCAAGGCCATAATGTTCAAATCTTCCCCTATCAATCTTGCCATTTTCCTCAACCATTAACAAATCTTCAAATGAACACCCCATGGAGCTGCATTCCTCACTATGTGCTCCCTGTGTTTTAATAACGATGTGATGAGAAATATTCAGCAAACAATATTCCACCTAGCATACACAAAAATCAGCATTGTTCAGATTCATGGCTACACGGACCCATTAAATATAAATATCTGAAAAAAGCCCAAATGAACATAAACTGTACACATGAAAGTTTGAAAAATTGAAATTTTACCTTTAGTATAAAACAAGCAAGTTATTTCAAACAGATATAACAATGTACATGAAAAATATGCATTTTTATTTTCAACCCATAATCAGTGCAATACATCCATGACACTGATTCTGCCTCACAGTCTCATAATAATTATCAATAAAAGAATAAAAAGGCATATGGGAGAAATGCGTGGAAGCCAATTATTTCCACTAAACAGCTTATGCATACTGTTTGCTAGAGTACATTTGTATACAATTATGCTTTTTTTCTGTATTGCTGAAGGCTCTGGCTCCACAGACTCCCAGACTGTGTGTAGATAATAAGGTGATCAGTTCAAAATGCTGCCTGTGTAAGCTACAATAACTATTTCCCAAGAAAAGCAAACACAAAAGTCACATTGCAGCTATTAGCAAATTAAAGGAGTGAGTTCCCAAATTAGAACATTTATTTTGACACATTAAAATAAACAACATTTTAAACAGGTTTGGGTCATTAGGATGATCAACAGATAATAAGCAGCAAAATCTATCACTCCCACTCACCATTACATGGCCAAACATTATCATCATGCAAAGGTTGAATTCTTTCAAGACGGTAATGTGAGTATTTTTATACAAAGAACACCATGTACTACCTGATGTGAAGCATGGAAAATTACTTTTTTCCAATATTATTTTTTGCTAAAGGTTTGTAATAAGCCTTCTGAAGCACTGGTTTGACAGAAAAAAATATTATACTTATGGTGGACCCAACCAACTACTTCAAAGATAGTAACATAAAATTTGGAAATATCTGATTTTGCTGCAGCCTTTCTCAACCAGAGTTCTTTGGAAGCCTAATATTTCTCCAGAGGTTGCTAGGGATTCCTTGAGCAATAAGCAGTCTCTGTTTCTCAGATAAGAAACCACATAGAACAATTATCTTTTTTATTTGTAAAGCTACAAATAGATTAATCGAAATGCGGCTGGTTCAGCAGAGACTGGTCGAATTTCAATCCATGTATGGGAACTGTGGTTGTACAGAAGTTGATCTACCAACTTCTGTACAACTGCTCTGCTGGAAAATTGCCTCTTGATCAGCATTGCAGTCCATAGCCTGCAATGCTGATCTGTGTATTCTGATGGCAGGGAAGTCTCCCCGCTATCAAAATATAATGACACAGTGGGAGGATTCCCATATCCACCTCAAATGTGTGGATGGGGGCATCGGGTCAGTTGTTTTTCTTTCAATGATCTGAAAAATGGATACATCTATAGCCAGGTTCAGGGGGATTCTTCCCAATAACTATAAGTGTAAGGAACATTATTCCTAATGACCAGCACACTAAATTACCATGAGCTGTGGACAAAATAAGTGTAAGCAGGGGTTCCCTGGGGCCGGAAAGTTATTTTAAGGTTTCCTCTGTGTTAAAAAGTTTGAGAAACACTGGTCCTAGGGGGCAGGACCAAAATCTGGGGGGAGGGCATAGCCCACCCCAGCACCCCCCTAGATCTGGCCCTGGTTAGAAAGGCTGTTTTATTGGACTGAATACAAAACCATTGATGACTATAAATGCCTTATGTAGGCACAAAGATCATCTGACCACATTTTCATCACTCTTTTCTTCCTTTTCTTTTTTTCCCTTTTCTTCCTTGGACCTCTTTTACCCACTGAGCCTTTATAACAATATTACCCTCACCTTAGCCCAAGAGGCTGATTTTGGGGCAATCCCCTACTTCGTAATTACTCCTCCCTCAAGCCTTTTACCCTTTACCCATACTCCTCGCTATATTATAAAATCAGCCTCACCTTTGTCAGCAAAATCATCCTTTTTTACTACCAAATACTGTTACTGCTTTATAATTCTTATTATACGTACAATTGTGAATACACTATTTTGTATATGTCAAATGAACATGTTCGCTTTTCATTTACCATAACCCTGCTTTCAGTATAAATAATTTATAAAAAAAAATATTTGTGGTAGAGCCAATTATGTTCTTATATCTCTCGAATTTGTCTTTATAACTCTCTTCTTTTAGATACAGTAAAATAACAACAAGGTACTGTATATCTTGCATTAATGTAAAGCATTCATTAAATCTGCATATAGCAGACTATGAATCAAAGGTAGGCTTCGTTTTCTCATGCCTTAAAGGTTTATTAGAGTCTATATTATATACATATTCATCAGTATCTTGTAATGGAAGGCTGTGAGGCATGTACTGTTGTTGGAAATTAGCATCAGATAATTAGAAATTAGCATTGAATTAAGAGCTAAGGTTTAAAAATGATGGTATAGTGCTCAGATTAGAAACAGTACAATTATAGACAGTTTCTTGTACAGTCATGTTGACAATGGATCGCTCACTTTTAAAACACCCTTTTTTTTATACATAAATGTTTCAGTTGACCTAAGCTTTGAAGACATTCAGGCACAAATTTTCAAACTGGTTAAAGCCCAACTATAAAAATTAGAAAAAAATGATTCCCCAGCAGTATACAAAAAAAAAATTCAGGTTTGGCTGCAATCAGGGGCGGACTGACCATTTGGAAACTCCGGCACCGCCCGAGGGCCCGGGGTCAGTAGGGGGCCCCACGAGATGCCCCTGGTACCATTTTCATAGGCTTTTTTGAGTTTGGGCAAGGACACAGGGGCCCCATGATCCCGTATTGAGTTGTCAGTCCGCCCCTGGCTGCAATACTCACCTTCTCTCTGGAATTCTCCACTACAGTATTTCATTTCTCCGCCCATCAGTGCTTACTGCATCATTGAGGACCTCCCACCACTGGGAGTGAGCATGAGTCGATTCAACCCTGAACCCTCAAAATAGGCATGTTACCAATGTGATGTGATCACCTGAATAAATGTTGGGACAGTAGCTCAGCCGCGGTGTGATGGCGATATACACTCTCCAGCCACTTTATTAGGTACACCTGTTCAATTGCTTGGTAACACAAATTGCAAATAAGCTAATTACATGGCAGCAACTAAATGCATTTAGGTATCTATATGTGGTGAAGACAACTTGCTGAAGTTCAAACCAAGCATTGGAATGAGGAAGAAAGGGGATTTAAGTGACTTTTAACATGGCATGGTTGTTGGTGCCACTCAGGCTGGTCTGAGTATTTCAAAAACTGCTGATCTACTGGGATTTTCACGCACAGGGAATGGCCCGAAAAGAGAAAATATCCAGTGAGCGGCAGTTGTGTTATGAAAATGGGCAGACTGTTCGAAATGATAGAAAGGCAACAATAACTCATGTCAATATGGACCAAAATCTCTGAGGAATGTTTTCAATACCGTTTTGAATCTATGCCATGAAGAATTAAGGAAGTTCTGAAGGCAAAAGGGTGCCCAACCCAGTACTAGCAAGGTGTAATTAATAAAGTGGCTGTTGCGTGTATACAGTGGTTTATGATGTTTTCAGCTGGTGGTTGCTACAGAATTAGCTTACCTTTTTTTGAATGCTACATGTTCCCTGTGGTTGTTTTTTTTACCAAAAGCTTGCAAACTTCACTTGAAAAAGTCCAGAAAAGATTAAGTATCTCACTGACCTCTCTCTTGACTAGGATCCCACAGCCTGCTTGCTTCACCTCAGCCCTCTCTCTAAATGTAAGTACTGCTATTCCTTGGTAAGACACCCCCTTAACATGGCCAGGGCCTGAATTCCAACACACTGAAAAACCTCCTTCCTCCCTATTGTATGTACTGAATCAGAACAGTAAATGACATAATGCGTATGGAGGAGCTTACTGTCTCACTGAATAGACAGGAATCACGCTTTTGCAAAGTGTGGTCCCATTCTCCTTCTCTGAGAAAACCAGGTGCTTTTTGAACCCTCAGTTGCCTATGCAACAACATGGTGGCAGACACCAACTTACTACTCCAACCAACTCCCATTTTTTTCTTTCTCATCTCCCCTTCTGCCTCTTTCTTGTACCTTCCCTTTCACCCTCCCCCTTCCTATGCCTCCTAAGAAATTACGTAAAGTCACTCTTAATTTATACGTGTGCAAATTTACTTATGAAAACTTTATATCTCCCTCTTATCTATTTAGATTTTCTTGCTTTGCCTGAGGCTGACTCTTTAATTTAAGGCCTTTTGTACACAGATGTTCATTAGCTGAAAACTTCTCAAGCATAAAATCCCCGGTCCTTTGGGAATATACACGTGTACGTGTGGGTAAGGGCGAATGCAAAAGTGATCAGTATTTACACAAGTAAGGGTACGTATAGCCATTGACTTGCTGTACACAGCATCTAAAGCTCCCTGGACATGGGAAAGCACTGGGGATTTTACACTTGAGGAGCTTTCAGTGAACGTCCATGTGTTTGAGACAGAGTTCCAGAAGAAGTGTGGTGTGCTGGATTATCTGCTTTGTTTGTTATCTCGGTGGTGGTCCAAAAAATTGTAGGAAGTTTTCTAAATGATGATGGTCATAAGTTGTCACATATATCTTGGGTACAAACCAAAGTGTAAGGAGGAAATCAGCAGGCCTTTTTTTTGTACAGTCCAGAAAATTTTAAAGGTCAGTTTCAATAACACCAATGCGTTTTAGGAGATTAAGCTAATTCATTTTGGGAGATCAAGCATTTATAAAGATATAATTAACATGGGATCTAGTTTTTAAAATAGATAAATTAACAATATAAACCAAAATAGACATAAAGATGATCAAAAACAAATTATACATAAACTACAGTATTATAAAGCACTGTTGGAAGTATTATATATGTTTTATATAATAGTGTAGTTAACATATCAGTTTTCCTTGTCTATTATTTATGTGTATTTTTTTGTTTATTCAGGTCATTTATCTGACAAAATAGATCCTATAAATATTGTATCTTTGTGATTGCTTTTGTTGTAGTTCTAATGAAGGGGGACCCTTTAAACTCTTGAAAGTGTTGGCTACTGCTGAATGTGACTTATAGCATGGATAAGTGTCCGGTGATTTCCTTCCTACACATCAGTCTTTACTTTGAAAATCAGGGCCAGAGATGCCCCAAAGTGTGTCATCTACCAAAATCTAAGGCAGTCTTTCTCAACCAGGGTGCCCAGGCACCCTGGGGTGCTTGGAGGTTTCTTCAGGGGTGCCTTGGCAAAATGTCTAAAAATTTACCAAAACTTGTATAGAAGCCAGCGAGAGGAACAAGCCTGCCTTTTAGTTACACAAAGCCATAGGTTTTCATTGTGCACCATTACAACTTTCTAGCTGCCGGCGTCCTGACAACCAATGACATCATCAGTTGATAAGGAGGATGTCAGCTGCCTGCACAGTATCCTTGTTTGACCCTCCCCTGCCCCTCTCCATCAGTGCTGGGGTCTCATTAGCTCAGTGATGGAGAAATCTGAGGGAGAAGAGAAACACTGGAATACTACTCAGTACCAATTTGCAAAAGTGTATTTGCTGTGGAAGAATAAATTCCCTCTAATGTTGGGTGTCCTACATGTGTGGATTTTGCTGCGTTATATAAAGCTATTAGAATAGTTTTTCATGATTTAGAATGGGGTGCCCTTTTAAAATTATAGACAGTCTTGAGGCATTTTAGAATGGGGTGCCTCAAGACTGTCCATAAATTTAAAGGGTGCCTCGGGACCAGGGGCGGACTGACCATTTGGAAACTCGGGCACTGCCCGAGGGCCCGGGGTCAGTAGGGGGCCGAATGAGATGCCCCTGATACCTTTTTCATAGGCTTTTTTGAGTTTGGGCAAGGACACAGGGGCCCCATGATCCCCTATTGCCCGGGGGCCCCATGAGTAGTCAGTCTGCCCCTGCTGGGGACTGCCCATAATTTTAAAGGGTGCCTTGACTGAAAAAATGTTGGGAAACACTGATTTAAGGAAACCAAACAGTATTGTAAAAATTACTGAAAATTTTGGATGACCCCAGTGCGTAGTGTGTGCCACATCTCCGGCCACTATAGGATGCCAGTTTACCACTGGGTAATGTTGGAAACTGGCCAGCCCCTCCCACATAATCCTCCTGGACTATCACTACGACTGAAAATCTCACTTACAAACCAGAATGTGTAGTAGCCCTATCACAATACTGCAGTGATAATAATTCACTGCATGCACTTGCAAACAATTCTGACCTCAGACTCCACTGTATAGGACTGGTGTTTTTTTTTTAAATGTTTTATTTAATGATTTTTATAACAGAATAAAAGTCTTTTTGTCTCTTTATGTTCTTTATAGAAGGTCACCGTATGAACCCTTAGCATCGATCCTGTTATCCTGTCTCTGTACAATGGCAGGCCCCATCAAGCCCCATCAAGCCCCACTGGTGTCATTACTTTCTCTATAGAAATACAATGTCTCCTGTCTGTCTAGAACGACAAGCACCAGCATGCCCACTCCTTTTAATGTTAGCTACTCTCTCTCCCCCTCAATGATTAATGGTGTCCCACATCCCACACTGCCTCATCAGCCATGCATTTCACAATTGCAGCCATCCTTATCTCCATGGTCAGTCTGCATTAGTGATCAATGTTTGTTCTGCCTTCTTCAGGTCCATCGCTTTGATTCTCCTGTAACTTAAAGAGACATATTTTTGCTAAAAAAAATGCTGAGGTGCCATGACATTGCAGAAGAGTGTGCTGGGAAAGGGTGTATGTGAATATGATCTAATCCGATGTTTTCATGGTGAAATGCTTTTGGTGAAACAGAGTGAGCCTGCTGACATGATCAGATGACATGGGCTAGCTGTGATCTTTGACACTAGGCACATTGTTATTTATTAGTGACATGGGCTGGCTTTTATGTTTCAGCCTGGCTACATAGTTTGGGTCTAGTGACACAGGCTGGCTTTGTTGACATAGACTACCTCTGGTAACATAATCCTCTGTTCAGATTAGTCAGTCACTGACCAGAGTGTTCTGCCTTTGGTGAAATAGCGTATGTTTTGCTCAGTGTTATAATTCTAATAACATGATATTATTTTTTATATGATAAGAAAAAATGGCAATTTGCCAAAAAACTTACAACTTCTTTATACTGTAGTTCATTGGAGTTATATGGAGACTACAAGTGGCCTTTTTGACAAACATCACACAGGCATGGTCCACCGTTATTACATCAGAAAACCCATTCTGAGAAATGCTGTGGAGCTGTCACTGGAGTTCATGTAGTCATGAAGTGTCTGCAAAGAGGTAACAGGACATCAGCAACACAGAGAGGCAACAAAGGATTAAAAAATACAATTGTTTACAGTATCCAGTGCTTTAGCAAACTAAATTTCACTCAGACTTTGCATCTACTTCTGTAGGATTACTGGGCTTTCTCTCTACAACACAACAACAAGAAAGTATGGAAGCCTAAAGCCGGCCATAGATGCAGCGATTTTCTTTTCTGCAACCATGGGTTGGAGGAAAGAAAATTGGTTGAGTACCCCATCACTACTAACTTTTGATGGGGGACTCCCTCCCCCTGAGTCATTGTGTGGGGGGAGGGTGGGCCATCTCTGCCAGGAGAACCAAGTGATTACTGCTAGCGACTATAATAGTCTCTAGCAATAATCGCATGTAAAATCCGGTAGGCTGGTTATACCCAATTTGATCGATAAATCAACTTGGGTACATGGCACCTGCCCATACATGGTTCGAATCTCAGCCCTGCTGAACTAGCCAAGATTCTAACCATCTATAGCGTTAGATCATCTCAGAGGAAAGTTGTTTCTGCCACTATCTGTAAATGCTGTCAAAGGTTCTTCCACATCATCTCTGTTAAGTGGCATATTTTTTGCTCCCTCTGGGATGGTAACAAGAGATTTTCCCATATTTCCTTTGTATCGGTTATTCAAAAGTGTGGCTATTAAATAATGGTCCCCCACCTTTGTGACTGAAAACCTTGGGACCTTGTGCAGGCATTTCATCATGAATTAGTCTGTATACAACAAACTGTAGCAGAGGACCCTGAGTCCTTGGAGTTGCTTAAGACAATAGTGTCATCATTGTTCTCACCCACATATAACTCCCAGGGTTTGAGAGGGGTAAAACATTCCCCTGGAAGCCTGTCCCATTTCCTTCTCCTCCTCACTCCAGCATGTCAACCCTACTCCTTCTCTGCCTCCTCCTGACACTGAAATAGGGGTGGTAGGCAAGGGATCCTGCTAGCTCTGATACAAGGGAAAGTTCTCCTATCCCTTCCTTTAGATTGTAAGCTCCATGAACAGGGCCCTCCTATTCTTTCTGTACTAAAATGTATTGTAATTGTACTGTCTCCCTTTATATTGTAAAGCGCTACACAAACTGTTGGAGCTATATAATAATAATAATAATATGCTACTGTTGCTCTGGCTTCAGTGCCCTTCCTATCACACCATGTAGTGTGTGCTCAAGCTGGAACACCGGAGTGATTGTGATTGCTAATCTCCTTCTTGATGCAGCTCAGCATTCTGGTTGTCTCTTCGAACAGTAGCAAAATGTTGCATACACCCTGAATCAGGAGCCACTGACTTGGTTAAAAGAATCCCAGATCCCTAGAAATTGTTCTTGTCCCATACATGCATAAATACTGGTAATGATTTTCTGCTGCTGGTGCAGCCACTGCAGCATGGTCAACATTGCGTTGCAGTGAATGGGTGTAATGCAGGGGTGGACGGACCATTTGGAAACTCGGGCACTGCCCGAGGGCCCGGGGTGAGTAGGGGGCTCCATGAGATGCCCCTGGTACCTTTTTCATAGGCTTTTTTGAGTTTGGGCAAGGACACAGGGGCCCCATGATTCCCTATTGCCCGGGGGCCCCATGAGTTGTCAGTCAGCCCCTGGTGTAATGCATATCAGACAGTTGGTAGGCTGCTTGTTTTATCGCTAAAATATGGCCTTGCGAATGTACATGACTGCTTAATATGGCTGAACATTCTCCTGGCCTGCCATAGCACATCCTGTAAAGCCAGGGCGCTTAACCAGAAACTGCTGTACTACCAAGTTCAGGGAATGTGCCAGACAAGGTAGCTGTGCAGAATTTCCCTGCTGAACAATGGCCAGCAGGTTGGTGCCAATTTTACACGCGTCCTTGCCTGACATAAGATGATGTGGGGTCAACCATATCTTGGCCTGCCCCTGAATTGCTGCCAGATTTTCTGGCACAATGTGGCTTCAGTAACCCATGCATACCAGCTATAAAATAGCATGGCAATGTTTTGTCAAGACTGTTGCATAGGTTCTTGGGCTCTTGGAGGAGCTGGTGATTTTGAGGAGTCACCAGATAAGTTCATCTTCATAAGGGGAAGTCGAGTGCATTGAAACCATCACTAAGGTGCCCTGTCCTGCATCATTCCCAACTGTCAGAAAATGTATCACGTGTGCTTTGAAGGAGATGTGTCCCCCTTCCTACTGACAACATGGTCCCACAAAACAGAAACATTCCCTTTCACATGCTGGTTGAGGGCAAGGATGCCAACTGTGTGGCTGGATACCTGCCAATGTGGTGCAGCACAGGCCTT
Organism: Staurois parvus; assembly: GCF_062004578.1. Taxonomy (NCBI): domain Eukaryota; kingdom Metazoa; phylum Chordata; class Amphibia; order Anura; family Ranidae; genus Staurois; species Staurois parvus. The sequence goes on from NW_028317877.1 coordinate 5,719,104, forward strand.
TAACTTGTGGAAGGGGGTAATCTCCACCAGCTGGAATGTGAGCAGCTGTAAAAGTGAGTGTTTACCAAGGTAGCATTGAGACACTAGGAATAGGAGTAATTTGGGGATTTTTTTATGATCCAGCAGCTAAAGAAGAGACAGCTACATGGTGAAGGATGCTGTTGGAGAAGGCGGAGTTGGGGTAGGAGACTTATGGGAAAATAGGGTATCCAATGTAAGTAAGCAGCACACTCACAAAGTCCATGAAGAATTAACAGTTATTAAATTTAGAAATATGCAGGTCAAAGAGCAGCAAGAATGCTTGCAGCACACAGTAATTAGCACTTGTATAATTAATGATGTCTACAGGTGCAGGACTCTTGCAGTACAAGTATAACAACACTTGCGGTAAACAGGCGTGATGCCACTATATAAAACTTGCAGCAAAAGGCAAAGTAGCTCTTGCATTAACAGGTGCAATTCACTTTCACTTTGTGAATCAGGCACAATCATAGTTCTCAATAGTAAGCAGTGCAGATAAGCTGGCTAGAACCGGAATTTCACAGCACCCAAAAAACAGCTATCTTATATCTTCAGGCACAATAAATCACAGCACAGGCTAAAGCGGGGTACACACTATGAGAAAGTGGGGTGAAAAATTGTCTGATTTTCCATGAAGGTGCATATCATAATGTAACTGACAATGGTATTACCTGGTACGAACATTCTCGAAGGACAAAGGCAAACGTTCTTTCTTGTGTAGGATTTTTATGTTCATTGTCACCTTCTTGAGGATTGTACTTTGCTTCTTGTTCTGTAAATTGTATAATGTCATTGTGTTGAGTAGGGAGCCATCCTTTGGGCATGCACTGCAACTGCACCCTTATTAATAAAGAACAGGAAGTGCCTCTGTTTGTTAAAATAAAGATTTCCCATCTGCCACTGCAAAGCCATTTAACTTCCTGAAGTACACCAGTGAATTCCTCCATTCTCCCTTTGATACACATATGCCTGTAAGTTCTTCATTGTGTTTGTCAGACGTATACACATAGCTAGATCACATTTAAATGCATCCAATGTGAATTTTAGCTAGCTGTTTGCAAGATATGTATTTATTGTGTGCATTTGTGATAGACGTGTACAAACATATTATATTTCAGTTTAGGTTAAAAAGATTGGGCGACCATCGGGTGGCTAATGGTCACATCAGACTGGAGTAATAGTGTCACTTCCCAACTGAAAGATCAACATATATGTGGAGTAATTATAGACTTTAAACACAATACCAAGGTATAAACACAAATATTGCTTTATTCACGTAACTCATCTAAAATAGTATTAGTGATTAAAAATTATACTTTGCATTGCACATACACTACAGTGTTATCTCCCCAAGACATGTAAATACAAATTCCTGATGTGGATATTGAACGATGGTAAAGTCAGTCCACTTCCTTCAAAACAAGGGGGTTCCACTGTTAAATTGAGCCCGACATGTTTTGTGACTAGGGTCGCTTCGTCAGGGGCTTGCAATGCATATGAAAATATAGATAGTATGTGTGTTAAACTGTGAAGACTCTCAGAGCAGCAGATCAAGCAATCCACGGCCGAATGGCACAGCAATCCCAGGATGGGTGTGGGGGCGCAATTTAACAGTGGAACCCCCTTACTTTGAAGGAAGTGGACTGACTTTACCATCGTTCAATATCCACATCAGGGAATTGTATTTACATGTCTTGGGGAGATAACACTGTAGTGTATGTGCAATGAAAGTATGATTTTTAAACACTAATACTACTTGAAATGAGTTACTTGAATAAAGCAATAATTGTTTTTATACCTTGGTATTGTGTTTATGTGTCTAAAAAGTCCATAATTACCCCACATATATGTAATTTCAGTTTATGTGATTGTATTGCAGTTTTACAGAACTATTCACAGAAGAAATTCAATTTGGAAAGAAACACAACGCTGCCTATGTCAGTTTTGTCAGCTAGCTGTTGACTAACCATTAGTAGGACAGCATACTTTTTTCTATTCAATTATTTCCATAAGATTACTGTACACATTGAGCTAAACTTGGACTTTGTGTTCACGTATGATAAAAATATTCTAGCTTGCATCTTCGTTTTTATTTTTTATCTGAACAGTTGGAATCAGCTGTTGAAAGCACTCTACTAATGATCAGATCATCAACCGATAGTTCCTCATATGGAATTTTTCTTCCAATTTTCACATAGTGTGTACCTGGCTAAAGCCTACTTTTCCAGGATGGCATCTGCTGGAAGGGTCCCCACCCAGACCCAGAAGGGATGCTCCAACCAAGTTGGCTGTGGAAGGCCACTGAGGATTGCAGAGTCCCAACTGGACAGGCGCTCTCCCTGTGACACCTACGGAACATCATTCCCCTGAGTCTCCACTCCAACCACACAGTGGCTGACACCACCCACTGGAGGGAGTAGGAACTACACCTGCCTCCACCCACGATGACAACTTTTTACCAAATAGCAAGTGAGGGAAAATCTGCAACAGGGAAGCCTGAGGAAGTCACGTGACCAGTGACGTAACACGTAGGATGGAGGCATGGTGACATCATTTGTGGTGTGGACGGCAAATGCCATCTTGCCACACCCATGCAAGTACACCTTCTGTGTTCCTTGCTTTTTTTATGCTTGTGGGTCTGCAGACCCTGTTTTTGGAAGTAGGCATTTGGCTTGCATTGCCCTAATAAATGGTATAGTTTACTACACTATGAGAGTCCTTGTTTTCTACTTCTTTATGGGGATCGCATGAGGGGCTGTTTGGCTGACCATCGCTAGGAGGGGGATACCACCACCATTAGAACTGTTTCTGGATTGCTGCCAAGGGTACAGATGTGATTAAGATCGCTCCGCTGAGTGCTACTTTGAAGTGTGTTGACCCTTAAGGGTTGCAGCGTGGAGGTGAGCGTGCATGCTAGCCAGTGGCGGATTGCTGTGTTAGAGTGATCACCGGATGCTGTTACCGATTGAATGTACACGGACTTACATTTTGGATTGAACACTGAGTTGATTTTGGACTGTGCGCTATTGTTTCAGTTCACTTTTTTGGTACATTTGTTATTTTGTTTTATATGTCCAATATTGTGTTATCTGTTTATTCACTCACTATTTTGAAACACTCACTTCATTATTCATCACATTGTGGTTTATGTCATTGCTAGCAGCCACTCCTTTTTTTTTGGTTTGTGTTATCTGGTTCTACATTGACAGCGCAGGAGGTTCTCTGTGTTTATAGTTTAGGGTTGTTTTTCAGGGGTTGGGCTTGGCCTCTTAGTTCCAGTAAAGGAAACTCTTAAGGCATCAGCATAACAAGACATTTTGGATGATTTCATGCTCCCAACTTTGTGGGAACAGTTTGGGGATGGCCCCTTCCTGTTTCAACAAGGCTATGCACCAGTGCACAAAGCAAGGTCCATAAAGACCTGGATGAGCAAGTTTAGGGTGGAGGAACTCGACTGACCTGCACCTCACCTCAACCCAATAGAACACCTTTGGGATGAATTAGAGGGAAAATGCAATCCAGGTCTTCTCGTCTGACATCAGTGCCTGACCTCCCAAATGCGCTTCTGGAAGAATGGTCAAACATTCCCATAGACACACTCCTCAACCTTGTGGACAGCCTTCCCAGAAGAGTTGAAACTGTTATAGTTGCAAAGGTTGGGCCAACTCAATATTGAACCCTACAGACTAAGACTGGTATGCCATTAAAGTTCACGTGTGAGTAAAGGCAGGTGCCCCAATACTTTTGGCACTATAGTGTATATGGCAAAATTACCAAGCACTATGACAATGGCATACACCGCATAAGTTCCTTTTATCAACTCAGAAGGTTGAAAAATCCTACCAATTGCCCTCAAATTTCTGAAGGCATACCTACCTACCTTTTGTATGAGTCAATTTACCTTTTATCTGAACCTTCTGGTACTCTACCTGATTCTATCCATAATTTCTTTCACTGCCTTGATGCCATAGTCTTCTTATTTACCACTACCTGATTTCCTTCTTCTTTATTCAGGATGAATGCATTCAAATCCTTGTATATAAAACTGAGAGGCTCTGTTAAAGTGTATGTAAACTCTTACCTTGTAAAACAACCCACTCAGTTTAAAATAGACATGAAAGGTAAAACATTTTTGTACAGATTAAAAAAAAAAATTTTTTTCTCCTTTTTTTTAATAAGTGATCACATACCCTCTGTTCTCAGCTGCATAAGGAGCTCAGAGAGCTGGAGTTGGAGAAACACCAGCATGCTGATCTTCCCAGTGAATGGCTGTGCACAGGGGGTGTTTGTCAGCACAAGTTTGATCATTAGAGGACAGCAGACTCCAGAGTTCCAAGCACAGCTGGATAACTAACCATGCAATGCTCTCCTGTCTAGTGTGGTCATTTTTTGAGGACAGCAGACTGAGTTCCCAGCACAGCTAGAGAACTGACCATGCTGTGCTCTCCTGCCTAGTGCAGTCAGTTTTTGATAGGTAAGCAGAGGCAGGAACCCCAGGGATTTCACACAAAGGAAACAATACAAAGAGAACAGGATATGTGTTCATACAAGTATATGGTACAGCAGGCATATATCAGAAATATAAAATGTTGGCTTTACATATTTTTTAACCACACTCACCATCTATCAGTCATTGTCAGGATATTCTCCAGGATTGCGCCCTTCATTGAACCGGCGTTCTTCTCGTAGTGTACCACACCTGGCAAAATGAATGTGTTTTTTTTACAATGGTAGGAGAATTTAATGAAAAGTGCCTCAGGGTGAAGGTTATAACTGATTCTACCCAGTGGGGTGACCAACTGAATGCATAGCACACCACAAAAATGAGTTTCTACTGCACACCATACTGACTAAATCATTGTATTCCATTTACCCTATCTTGTTAAGAGAAAGAAGGATTATGCTGATTAAAATGTTATCTAGAATCATGTGGAAATTATTAAAGTGTACTTAGTTCCAAAATGTTATTGTAATGAAAAAAATACACATATAATGTATTGGGACTTAACTTCACTGTTTGTTTCCCACAACGCCAAATTTGCTTTGTAACCTAAGTGCTGTATTTGTTGTGCCCTGCTGAATGTGCTCACCATATCCTTGACCTCCAAGCCTTCTCTTCTCTGCTGTGACCTTAACAAAATTAAAAGTCACATGGAGGCAGGAATAAAAGGTTTTCATTTGGTTTATTGCATGAAACATAGCTGGAAAAACATTGTCCAAAAATGTATTCCACAGGGTCCTGCAAAGATACAATTCTGTTGGGCAGACAGGTATATTTGACCACAATTGATCCATAGCTTAACATCTTTAAATCTTAGGAAGCTTTCAGTCAACAACTAGCTATGGCACATAAACCAATCATTTTCTATCTGAAATGATGAGCCCCAAATACCAGGAACAGAGTTGTCTCTGTAACTCAGCCCTTTCTGTACACAGTTGTTTTACGACTTGAAGGCAGACCTTTCATCTCCACCAAGGCTCTTTCACTGAAGACCTTGCCACTGGCTTGGGCATCTTGATAGAAATATATACACTGTACAAAAAAGTTTCAATCAAAGACAGTGGTCCTTGAAATTCAAAACAGCACACTCAAATTCCAAAACTGAGCACTATGAAATAAGCTAGGACCCTGTAATAAATTCAAAAGGTTAAAGTGGGCATTCTTTAGGGTGTCCTCTCTTGTTCAATTTCCTGGCTATTATTTTTGTTTTAGCTTGTTTACTAGATAACTGCACTTTCTACTATTCTCAAAGTTGTCAACATTTAAAAATAATTTCAGGGACACCTTTTCTTGCTGTGCATCCAGCAAGCAATTGTAGGTGGAAAATATATTTTAATTAGGGGAGGTGCATTCATTTAAAATGGGTTTAGTTTTACAAGAGGCATATCATTAACCTAATGCCATATGTTAAATGTATTTATTTATTTCAGGTACTTATATAGCGCTGACAATTTACACAGCGCTTTACATACATATTGTACATTCACATCAGTCCCTTATCCTCAAGGGGTGTACAATCTAAGATCCCTAACTCACATTCATACATACACATACTAGGGCCATATTAGACAGGAGCCAATTAACCTATCAGCATGTCTTTTAAGTGTGGGAGGAAACCCACGCAGGCACAGGGAGAATATGCAAACGCCAGGCAGGTGGTGGAGTGGTTGGGATTTGAACCAATGACCCTAGTATTGCCAGGCGGAAGTGCTAACCTTTTAGCCACTGTGCTGCCTATTTTAAATCAGCATATATAGTATAGAAGAGCTGTAGTTATGTAACTAAAGAAATATAAAAGTAACCAAAAATGTATACAGTACAGGACCGTAAGAAATGGCAGTGAAGAGCTCTGGAGTTTATGATATGCAGCATAGTGGTCAGTGAGAAGTACGTAATGACAGGGACTTCAGTGAGCAGTAAGCAGTGGTAGGGCTATCAGTGAGCAGAATGCAGTGACAGGGTGGTCAGTGAGCAGTATGTAGTGATGGGGTAGTCAGTGAACAGAGTGCAGCAATAGGGCAAACAGTGAGTAGTGTGTAGTGATAGGGCAGTCAGTGAGCAGTATTTCGTGGTCTGACAGTCAGTCAGCAGGATGTAGTGATGGGGCATTCATTGAGTAGAGTGTAGTGATAGGGCAGTCAGTGAGCAGTATTTCGTGGTCTGGCAGTCAGTCAGCAGGATGTGGTGATAGGGCAGTCAGTGAGCAGTATTTCGTGGTCTGACAGTCAGTCAGCAGGATGTAGTGATAGGGCAGTCAGTGAGCAGTATTTCGTGGTCTGACAGTCAGTCAGCAGGATGTAGTGATAGGGCAGTCAGTGAGCAGTATTTTGTGGTCTGGCAGTCAGTCAGCAGGATGTAGTTATAGGGCAGTCAGTGAGCAGTATTTCGTGGTCTGGCAGTCAGTCAGCAGGATGTAGTGATGGGGCATTCAGTGAGTAATGTGTAGTGATAGGGCAGTCAGTGAGCAGTATTTCGTGGTCTGACAGTCAGTCAGCAGGATGTAGTGATGGGGCATTCAGTGAGTAGTGTGTAGTGATAGGGCAGTCAGTGAGCAGTATTTCGTGGTCTGGCAGTCAGTCAGCAGGATGTAGTGATGGGGCAGTCAGTGAGCAGTATTTCGTGGTTTGGCAGTCAGCAGGATGTAGTGATGGGGCAGTCAGTGAGCAGTATTTCATGGTCTGACAGTCAATCAGCAGGATGTAGTGATAGGGCAGTCAGTGAGCAGTATTTCGTGGTGTGGCAGTCAGTCAGCAGGATGTAGTGATAGGGCAGTCAGTGAGTAGTGTGTCATGATGGGGCAGTCAGTGCACAGAGTGTAGCAGCAGGGCAAACAGTGAGCAGTGTGTAGTGATACGGCAGTCAATGAGCAGTATGTAATGTTGGGAAGGCAGTCAGCAGCATGTAGTGATGGGGCATTCAGTGAGCAGTGTATCATGCTGGGGCATTCATTGAGCAGTGATGAGATGCAGACCACCCCAAATGGCTGCTGTTCTCTCCCCGCCCCCCCAAAAAAACACAGAGACACAGAGAGACCCCCAGCCATCATGATCTTCCTCCCAGAGATCGAGATTCAGAGAGAGCGAAAATTGCAGCACTAACATACCTCTTCAAGGCTGAAGGCAGGCTGACACGATAATCATCACCCCTCTGAGGTTGGCCACACTCCTCCCTTGCACAATCACTACAAGGCAGGCTCCACCTGACCTCCTCACATCAGTGAGTGAGATTCCCAAATACTGAAGCCACCTGAACAGCTCAGCTGCTGCTGGGGGAGTGATAGGAGGGATCCCTTCTGTATCTACAACACTGTGTGCCAAAATTATGTGATGTCTGTTCTGAGTGCAACTCACCCTTGTAGCAGCACCTCTGGTCTTTTCCCCCATGATTTGAATGCACTAAGTTCACAGCTGTAAGTGACAGACCTTAATTTCTGGGAAAAGGTCTTATTTGGACAGCTGTTCAAGATTTGTGAGTGTCTTGGGCAATGTGGGACTGTTGGCAACTTCATATTCTCTCTGCTTCCATCAGTGTCTCCTTTTACTGATTTGACACAATCATTTTATTTGCCCTGTAGGAACAAGAAATGGATAATAGCTAATAGTTCTAATTAATAATATCATGAATTAAAATAATATGGCAGAAAATAGAAGTGGAAGGCACTGCACAGGAGCTTGCAATCTGAAGCTACTGAGTGAGGAACAAAGTGCTTCAACATAATTATTTATAAATTATAACCAATTTACATGAATTACATTAATCAGCAGCGTAGTTAAAGCCTACGAAAAAAATGGAGCTGTGGTGCAAGTATTGATGTAAGAGGGCAGCACTGACATGTGAGAGCATGGCCATACAGCATAAAATATATGTATAAAAAAAATATATATATACTATTTTGCCAGAAGTATTGGGACTCCTGCCTTTACACGCATCCCAGTCTTAGTCCATACGGTTCAATATTGAGTTGGCCCACCTTCAACTCTTCTGGGAAGTTTGACTCTATAGGAATGTTTGACCATTCTTCCAGAAGTGCATTTGTAAGGTCAGGCACTGATGTCAGATGAAAAGGTCTAGCTTGCAGTCTCTGCTCTAATTCATCCCAAAGGTGTTCTATCGGGTTGAGGTCAGGACTCTATGCAGGCCAGTAAAGTTCCTTCACCCCAAACTTTATGGACCTTGCATTCTGCACTGGTGCACAGTCATGTTGGAACAGGAAGGGGCCATCCCCAAACTGCTCCCACAAAGTTGGGAGCATGAAATAGTCCAAAATGTCTTGGTATGCTGACACCTTAAGAGTTCCCTTCACTGGAACTAAGGGGCCAAGCCCAACCCCTGAAAACCCACCCACACCATAATCCCTCCACCACCAAACATTACTCTTGACACAATGCAGTCAGACAAGTACCATACTCCTGGCAACCGCCAAACCTAGACACGTCCATCGGATTGCCAGACAGAAAATTGATACTGTGAGAGAAGTGATTCGTCACTCCAAAGAGCATGTCTCCACTGCTCTAGATTCCAGTGATGGCATGCTTTACACCACTGCATCTGACACTTTGCATTGCACTTGGTGATGTAAGGCTTGGATGCAGCTGCTCATCCATGGAAACCCATTCCATGAAGCTCTCTATGCACTGTTGTGCTAATACGAAGACCACACAAAGCTTGGAGGTTTTTAGCTATTGACTCTGCAGACAGTTGGCGACTTCTGCGTGTCCTTCAGCATGCGCTTACCCTGATCTGTCACTTTACGTGGCCTACCACATTGTGGCTGAGTTGCTGTTGTTCCCAGTTGCTTCCACTTTTTTTTTATAATAACACTAACAGTTGACCCTGGAATATTTAGTTTGCAAGGTAATTTCATGGATGGACCTATTGCACAGGTGGAAACCTATCACAGTACCATGCTTGAATTCACTGAGCTCCTGAGAGTGACCCATTCTTTCACAAATGTCTGTAGAAATTGTCTGCATGCCTAGGTGCTGGATTTTTTATACCTGTGGCCATGGAGGTGATCGGAACATCTGAAACCAATGATTTGGAGGGGTGTCCCAATACTGTTGGCAATATAGTGCATATATAGTGTGTATATATATATATATATATATATATATATATATTAAGAAAAGAGAGAGTGCAGAAGCTGGTTCCTTTCAGACACCATGTCTCTCATTGAAACCTACAACATGGTTTAAATCAGAATAAATCATCATTGTTAAATAACATAAAAATAACAGAAAAAGATAATGTGACAATTAAATAGATGAATACATTAAAACACTCAAATCAATAGTGTCCAAAATCGAGCGTACAGTCCAGAGAACTGTGCAAATATATGTAACCAATGTGCAAATCAAAATTTCCAGATTTGGATCTATTGCTATTAGTTTTTTTTGTTTATTCATCTGTTTAAATGGCACATGAACTTTTTTGTCATTTTTATGTTATTTATTAATGATGATGTGCATTGATTTTTGATTTATGCACCAATTATTTGTATCATTTAAAGGGATAAGCACACCTTTTTCTTTTTCCTGTGTTAGGTCTTGTGTACAGACTTGGTTGGTGCAGCTTCTCTGGATGGTATGAGTGCAGGTTATAGTTTTTTTTTTATATAAAGTAGAGTGTCTATAGTCAAAACTTGGAATTGTCTTCGAAAAGACTCTGCCGTCAGGCTATTCATTTCAGCAACATTCTTGCCATAAGATTATATGTGCATCTTACATATTTTAGGTATGCTATTTACCTTTAAAAGCCTTCCTTATGTATATAAGCATTCCCCTTTACTCCTCCATCAGCTGGCACGTAAAGGGCAGTGGAGGGCCATAAGGGCCAGCAAGACCTTCTCTGTTGGCCTAAACACTGCCTAAACTATCAGAATCATTGACTTACATTTATTATATTTTTCCCATAAATGCTTTATGCCCAATAGTCAATTCTCTTCATTTCATAGATTTTCTCTTGCCTGCATTGCTTCCAATAGTGTGTGCTTTATGTTAGAGCTTTTATCCAATCATATTTCAAACATGATAGCCATCATGTTTTGCCAGGGTGAAAAAAAACTGCTTTGAGGCCTTCAGAATCAACAGTGCTGGAGCCTGTAGCCTGTAATGGCAAAGAAACAATTGCTTTAACGAATCAGATTTTGACTTGGCGACACTGGGGCCATCTAGAAGGCGTATAAACACTTATGCCAGAAGGCCTAGAGGCAGATTTCTTTGACCCTGCCAACATATGATGGCTATCATGGCTGAATTATGATTGGATAAAAGCTCTAACATAAACAGACACTACTGGAAGCAGTGCAACTAACAGAAAAGCTATGAAATGAAGAGAATAGGCTTTTGGGAATAATTTAATACACATTCATGGAAAATATATATTAAAATGTAAGCATATAACTTGGCAGACTCGACTTTCAGAATTAGCTTCTATGGCGATGGAAAATAACTTTTTGTTGGAACTGAAACACCCAGATAACCTGAATAACAGAGTAATTGAACTCTCCTTGAGGAAAGAAATGAGGATGGATTTTGTGTACAGATAATCAATAGTTTTGGTGACTATAATGCATTTTATTTACATTTTTTTATATTGTCAACCACAGTTAATCCAGGCCCCACTTTTTCCATGTCCCCGTTTTTACTGTACTTTAAGTTTTAAGGTTAAAACTAAAAATTACTAGATTAACTCCGGTAGGACATCACTGAATGCCTAGGTGTGAAATGCATGGCTCGACACTGATAAAGGGTATGTAGAGAAGGTAGGGAGGAAGAACTGGGGCAACACAGAGAGTAATTAGACACTCTCAGAAGAGGAGAGGAGGAAAGGGCTGTGGCATGCAAAGTAGTAAGATGCAGTGCTAGGGAATTGACTCTTCCTGAAGTAGTCAAATTTGGTATAAATTTCAGAGGTACATTCCAAGTAAAAAAAAAATGTTTATGAAAAAGAAGTGTTTACTTATTCTAAACAAGAAGTATTTGCACTTAGAAAAACCCTCATTCTCCTCTTCAGCTATTAGCATTTTGGAAAATTTCATCTTCAAAATTCAGGGGGCCCTGAAATCTAAGCTATTTTCTAGTGGAGCAGAATCTTGCCAGCCTGCCAACCTTCTAATGAAAAACAACAGCAGTTGTAGAAACTGAAACCTGACTGTTGTAATCTTTACTAATCCTACACTAGAGAGGTTAGGGTTGGTTTGCTTTAAACCTCTAACTTTTTAACTTCTTGTTATAGTTCAGTCGAACCTTCAGTTTAAATCAGCTAAATCCTTTTCTTGCGCATCTAAATAAAATGTGTGCAGTGTCTTACAGTTTGTTATCTTTCATTTCCTTTTTAAAGCAGACACAAAGTAGAAAAACCTGCAAACAGCTACAGAGTGGGACCCTTGCTCTCTGTGTGGAAGCAGTGGTCTTTCTACAGAAGTCCCACACACTCCCTTCTGAGTCAGATCTACAACTCTGCAATCAGCAAAACCCATACTTCCCAATGATTGGATAGCTTTGACTCAGCATAGGGCCTGTTACTTTGCAAAGGGATCATTGCTGCCCCACAGAGAACAAGAGTTCCACTTTGCAGCATATTGGCAAGGGACAGTCTTTACTACTCAGACTGTGCTGGTTAAAAAAAACAAAAACCTGTAAGACTTTGTGAAAAAAAAATTTTTTTACGTGCCTAAAATGATTTCAAACTGAAGGTTCAGTTGGGCTACCTAAAAGCCTACTCTAAAAGCTGCAAGCACAAAAAAGTGTGCCACCACTCAATAAACCAAAAAACAAAATAAAAGTGCTGCGCTACAACCTAGCATGTGCATAAGAGCTAAATAATACCCAAACCTAGAAAATAATATTAAGAAGTGTAGACAAACCAATAAAATATATGCATGTGAACAATAAAAAACCTACAGAGCCTCCATCCAAAGGCTATAAACACAATATCAGTGTAAAAGTGTATAAAAATAATTAACACTGTGTAAAATACTACTCAAACAAGAAAAAGGACTGAACTGCTAAGTACGGAAAGGCATTGGATTCTTTGGGCACAGTAAGAGATCACACAATAAAATACATATAGCCATTTATTAACATAAAAGAATCATAAGTCTATAATAGGACCAACATTACAAAAGATACTCTTTAAAAGAGGAGATAAGAACAAAGCACATCAAGTTGAGCGCAAAGCCCCCCTCATGTATAGTAAAGGATAACCAATCAGCACATAGTGACAACATACATATAACTCTTTTTGCCTGTGCATTTGGCTTCTTCAGGACCGCAGCTTGAATATGAAGAAGAGTAGTGCTAGTGGAGATGGTAAGTCACTGGCATAGATGTCTGGAGGGTGGACATAGGGGACCAGGGTTGGAGGCAAGCCATACCTGAGCACAAAGGCCAACCTTAATATAAAGAATTCCTTAATATGGCATGCGTGTATGACACCACAGTAGTTCTGCACCGAGATGTCCATAGGCGTCACCTGTCAGAAGGAAACAGAACACGCGACGCCGCACCGGATACCCCCTCCACGCCACACATGGAGGGCTGCAGAGAAGCACTACCCAAACAAAGTATTATCAATAAAATAAGCTGGCTGACCAGCAAGTCTAAGCCATGCAGGTGAATAACAATAAAAATGCTTAGCATAAAGGAACAATATAATTGGTTATATATTGGTTTGTCTTAACCTCTTAATATTATTTTCTAATTAGGGGTATTACTTGGGTTTTAGGCACATGCTAATTTATAGCGCAGTACTTTTTTTTTCTTTATCAGTTGGGCTTTAAGAATATGTAAATAGTCTGAGCACAAGTGCACTTAAAAAAGATACTTAATTTTCAATTGTATTCTGTGGATATTTGGTAGACAGCATAACAACAGAAAAAGAACAGCTAGAAGGTAAACTAGTTAGGGCTCAAGTACACTGCAGCCGATAAATTCATGTTCAGGAGCTGTTCAGTTTTTTTTCAGCAGTCCCTGAACTCTCCCTAATGTTTTCCATGTACACTATGTCGTTTAAAGTCGTTTACAGGCAGTTGAGTTTACAGTCGTTTTTTTGAACACACCAAACTTGCATTCAGGATTAGATTTTATCAGCGTTTCAAATTCCAAACGCTTGTAAACGCGTGTAAACGTGGCTAACCGCGTTTATAAGCATTTGTGTTTAGAAACATTTTTTAACTGTTCCATATCCAAATGCTGTCCAGAGCCTTATTTCATCATCAGAAATGCATGCAAAGTGTTTTCCATGTACTCAAATGGGCCTGGTACACCAGCGCAGTCAGTTCCAGGTTTTGTGTGAAGGAAAAAATGGTAGAACGTGCCGCATTATGCTCATGATGGGATCCATAGTGAATACAACCAGAAAAGACAGGTCATCTCAACACATACTGCTCTCTCTGCTTCTGCTCTCTCTGTCTCTCTTAAAATGTCTGAAATAGTTATTTTTTTACTGCTTTCAGTGCATTCTGGGCATTTTGGAAGGTCTCTTGATGTTATCTTTAAAAAAACGCTACTAAACGCAAACGCGCCTAAACGCGGTAAGCAAACGCGGCTAAAAAGACGGTTTTTAACCTACGTTTTCAAGCAGTCAGTTTCCATCCTTCAGAAGTGTTTTCCAAATGTCCCGTGTACATGAGCCCTAAAGGCAATTAGTTTGGCAGCTAAATTCAAAATGGCTTCAGTAGATGCTAGTTTACTGCATGGAAGATCAGCATGGAGGGTGCAACAGTAGGGAAAGTAAGTCTGTTACAAATCTAGGCAATTCAAAATTTGCATGTAATAATAAAAAAGATATCACAAGTGTAATAAAAGCGCCACACCCTTAATACTTTAAAGCAGCAATTCCACCTCAAAGAAACCAAATAAATTTCTTAGTGCTATAACTTAAATAAAGGAATGCGCTAAAACCACAAACTATTCCTAATTTAGTGTAGAAACATTAGTGCAAAAGATATATCTATTCTCAATTAATATCAAAAAATATCAAAATTATGTGCAAAACTATTTTTTAGTGCATAAGTAATTTAAATAATTAAATTTGTGAATATAAAAATTGTCCAATTCTGAATTTCTTCAAATATCCAAACAAATCCTTTTCAAATTCAGGTGCTCTCAAAGAAATTGTGCCAAAATCCACCACCAAAGTAAAGTTGGGTAACTCACCAGAGCTCCATGCTGATCAATCTCTAGATCAGCAAAAAACGCTTTTTGCTCTGGGAGCAGATGCAATAAATCAACTTCTCAGGTGTGATGATCAATAGCTACACATTCATCCATAAGGTAGGTATCCACCACTCAATATAATGGTTCCAGGAGCATTATATCACTCTCTTTTTATATCTCTCCACCGAGGTCATGTTTGGGAATGAAAGAGAAAATCATGGTGCAGCCAGATTTTTCATAAAAGTATCCAACAATTTAATAAAGATTTACACTCACAAAAAGGGTGTCTTCACCGACACCAGTATAACAGCATAAAACAGCAAATGGTATAACAGTCTCCTGTTCCCCGCACACTCACTACAGCGCTCGTGACTCAATCCTCTCCACAGACGTCAGCATCCAGCAAGCGAAGGTCCCAAACATGACCTCGGTGGAGAGATATAAAAAGAGAGTGATATAATGCTCCTGGAACCATTATATTGAGTGGTGGATACCTACCTTATGGATGAATGTGTAGCTATTGATCATCACACCTGAGAAGTTGATTTATTGCATCTGCTCCCAGAGCAAAAAGCGTTTTTTGCTGATCTAGAGATTGATCAGCATGGAGCTCTGGTGAGTTACCCAACTTTACTTTGGTGGTGGATTTTGGCACAATTTCTTTGAGAGCACCTGAATTTGAAAAGGATTTGTTTGGATATTTGAAGAAATTCAGAATTGGACAATTTTTATATTCACAAATTTAATTATTTAAATTACTTATGCACTAAAAAATAGTTTTGCACATAATTTTGATATTTTTTGATATTAATTGAGAATAGATATATCTTTTGCACTAATGTTTCTACACTAAATTAGGAATAGTTTGTGGTTTTAGCGCATTCATTTATTTAAATAATAAAAAAGAAAATCATAGTACATGTGAAAAAAAACGCATATCAAAACATTTAATAGGCCTTGAGATAGGCTCAACTGAGTTAAATGTAGATCTTGACATGCAGATCGTGACATTGCTGTAAAAATTGATCTTGGCTTACCCTTTCTGTTTCCTGAGGTTCCTTATTATCCCTTTAATATTAGATAAGGCTTTGCTCACTTATAACAATCGCTAGAGATTTGGGTGAGCAAGCTCATTTTCAAAATCAAGATTTGCATTTAACTTAAGCAGCCTACATTTGTGAATCTGCTGACTGTGTTGACATTTTTCTTGATATGTCTAATTTGAACTACCTCTGTTATTCATGGGTTTACTTTAAGGCGAAAAATGAGAGCTTGAGTTTGTGCCCAAGCCTAGGTTCCCAATAGTGCTGCTGCATAATCATGGTTTTTCAGTGCATTTTTGCAGCACATTTTTGTGCAATTTTAAATGTATTTTCACCATGCTGTAGGTGGAGGAGACTGGCTGTTTACCACAAAAGCCTACCAAAATGTATATACATGTGTTTTTTATTTTGAGAGGTATTCATATAGCGCTGGCAATTTACGCAGCACTTTACATATATATTATACATTCACATCAGTCCCTGCCCTTAAGGAGCTTACAATCTAAGGTCCCTAAGTCATATTCATACATACACATACTAGGGCCAATTTAGACAGGAGCCAATTATTTTCTCTATTTGAAGTCTACAGGGCCAAAAATGCAATGCAAAATGTTTCACCAAATGAAGCACCCACACTTTTTAAAAAAATTGAGCTGATGTGAGCAACATAGAGAATAATGTGATTTCCATTGTCGTGCTTTGCAGTGCAATGGCAGACACAGGAGAAAACATATTAGTGTGAACAGGGTCAAAGCAAAAAATATTATAACCTGTACACACTCATTTCTCTGGGTTCCCAGTTCTTGTCACTATTTTTTTATTTCTGCTGTTTTCACCTATCATTATCCTGTAGTCTTCCTTTCTCCTAATCAGCAAGGGCAAGTTCATGCTGTTTGCCCCGCTAAATTGCAGGGCAGCCGAAGTGGATCAGTTCTCTGACTGCTCTGCATTGCCAGCTGCTAGGGGGCAGTGTGGTGCATGATTCAGCACATCACACTCCTCCCTCTTTTTTTTGTTTTGTATGAGCTTTATTTGAAGTGCACAAAACATACAGTTAATTCACTGCACTGCTGCTCTGCCTGACATTGCAGTGTGATTCAGGCCAGTGCGCTGCAATAAAATGCAACATGCCTGCATTTTATCACAGCATGCTGCAGCACAGTACTAGGCTGCGTTGCAGTGTAAATGGGCCACATAGGAAACTATTGTTTCCTATGTGTCCCTGTGGTGACATATTTTGCTATGAGGTCACAGCACATAGTGTTAATTGGACCTAAAGCACGCTACATCAATGGAACTGTCCAAAACAATAAATATAACTATTTGATGATAGATTAGATTAAATTAGATTAGATTCAACTTTATTGTCATTGTGCAAAGTATTATTATTATTATTGTTATACAGTATTTATATAGCGCCAACAGTTTGCTCAGCGCTGTACATTATAATGGGAGACAGTATACGAGACAGCACAGTAACAATACAATACAATACACGAGGGGTTCGAGGGCCCTGATCCTTGGAGTTTACAATCTAGGAAGGAGGGGAGAGTGGTACAGGAGGAAATAGCTGTGGGGGATGGAGTGGTGGGAAGAGCGGAGGAAATGGGCAATTAGGTGAGGGCGGGGTAGGCTTCTCTGAAGAGATGGGTTTTCAGGGTGCGCCTAAAGGTGAGGAGAGAAGGTGACAGTCTGATGGATTGTGGTAGAGCAGCGGTTCTCAACCTGGGGGTCGCGACCCCTTTGGGGGTCGAACGACCATTTCCCAGGGGTCGCCTAAGACCATCGGAAAACATATTTCCGATGGTCTTAGGAACCGAGACACCGCTGCTCTGTCTCGCGATCTGTGGGCGGGATGATATGCTGCCCCTGAAACCTGGCCACACCTCCGGGATCACTCAACAGCTCCGCCTCCTCGCCGCTGATTGGCCACCGGAACTGTAGCTCAGGAAAGGCACACAGGCGGCCAATCACCGGCGAGGAGGTGGAGCTTGGAGAGGAGGAGCCGAGCGGCAGAGCGCGCAGATCGAAGAAGATCGAGGGAGCTGCAGGACCGAGTGAAGAGGAGAGAGGCCAGAGAAGGAAGACAGCTGACAGGTAAGTGGAAATTTTGCTTCTGCAGGCTGTAGATGGGAGAGGGAGAGAGCGAGCCCAGGCTGGAGCAGGGGTCAGCAAGGTAAGTATCATTGGTGTCAGTGGGAGGAATAGTACCCCATCATTTGTGTCACTAATACCAACGATGGGGCACTATTCCT